>NC_040036.1:60922086-61174701 GCF_003713205.1 Coffea eugenioides
GCCCCAACAACCACCAGCCTCACCGTCTGCCACAGCCAAGCAAACCAACACTTCAGTCTGTTCTGTCCGCAAGCTGAGAGAGGAAACCAGAGAAAGTGTTGCGTGAGTTGCGGCCTTGAGCTGTCCGTGAGAGGGTGAGAGTAAGAGGTAACCGTGCGAGCCTCTTTACTTCCTCCACCACTGCCGAGCTGCCATCTCCTTCATCATCTTCCACCAGCTGGGCTCAACCACACCCACCAACTCCACAACTTACACAAACCAAGCTCAGCCCAGCCATACCTGAATTCCATAGCCAGCCGAGGGAAGAATTTTTGCAGCTACCTGTCGTGTAATCTATGAGGTAATTTCTGGAAGTAAACTAGTTGAATATAGGTTGATGAAGCTGTTTATAAGCATGCATGTGGGGTTGTGTGGTTGGATGACAAAATTAAGTTGCAAGAAATTCTGTTTTGATATGAAAATGGTTGGCCGAAAACTGATTTAGGAATTGCATGAGGTAATCTGCTTTGTTGTGATGATAAGCAACCGAGATTAGGATTAGTTAACTGAAACTTGGTTGATTTATACAATTAAGGCCTTGCATGTGGAGTCGTGCGATTGGATGATGGAATCAGGAACCTGGAAAAAATTCTGATGTAGTGAAATGGAATTTTTGTGCACCAGAATCCTGAATTACAGCCGAAGTTCTGTTCTTCCGGGATAATCTAAGCATTCAAGCGTAATTAGCCGAGTGAATTGTAATGATTAGGATGTTAGGATCCTGCATGTCAATCTAAGTGTTCGGATGATGTATTTAGAAGCTTAAGAAAATTCTGTTTTAAGGAAGATGATTCTGCCGAGAATAATTTGGTAATGAATTGCTTAATTTGCTTAATTGTGACAAACTGTGGTTATAATCCTAACTACCCAGTGAAAATAAAATGCTTAAGGGCCTGCATGTTGAGTTACACGATTGGACAATGAAGCTAGGAACTTGGAAAAAATTCTGGTTTTGTGAATTGGAATGAACTGAAAATTTCCGAGACCTTGAATTTGATATTTATTGCTCAATCTGCCTTATAGTGATGTTATGAGTTGATATATACGATTGACTAGTTAACAATTTGTTAATAGAAGTCTGCATGAGGTCTTGTAGCTCGGCTAACCAAGGAAATAAAATGAGAATAGAAAATCTATGCATGCAACTTCATCCATGACTAATTGAACAGAATTTTCTGGTTTTCTTGGATGATTAGGGCTGTGTTTGAATCCGATTTTGAACTAGAAATATTGCTTAGCGAGTTGAATCTTTGCATGTTAACTTTAAGCACCTAATACCATGAACTAACCGAGGGAAAAGTTGGATTTATGACCAATCTAATTGCTGGAAATCTATTGAGTTGGCCGAGAGTTTGCCTTAGTAATGTAGCTTCATTTGATTCAATTTCGTTGTTTTGAGTTTGCAACCCTGAATAACTAGTTAATAACATGATAATTGAGCTTTGCATGTGGTTAATTGGTGGGTCCAGATCAGAAAAATAAAACGAAACTGAATCTGCTACACGCATGTTTCATCCGAGACTTGTTGGAAAATTCTGGAATTTTTGGATGACTTTTGTCGTTAACCGAATGAAATTTCTGAGCGTATAACTGCCATTAAATAGTTATTAACTAGATAACTAAGCTCTGTATGAAATTGATTGGGTTGGTTTTAAACAGAAAATAATAATAAAAGGGGAGTTGTTACATGTATGTTCGACCAAGGCCATGCTAAACAGAATTTCTGGATTTGTTTTAAACAAGTATAATTGTTGTTTGAATCTGGTTTTGATATGGAAACCTTTACTAGCTAGCCAAGTGTTTGCATGTCCTAATGGAGTACTTAAAACTCTGTTTTAACCGAGGAAAAACTGGATTTAAAAACATACAATTGCTGGAAAATTCTTATGAACTACCGTGAGTTTGAACCTGGAAATTTTGAGGATTATAACAGTAGTTTAAACTTAATTTCAAGTTGGAAATGTTAACGGACTAGCCAAGTAATTGCATGATGAAGTTGAGAGTGTATTGGCATGTCTTAGCCAAAGAAATATTGAGTTCATAAACAACTTAGTGCTGGAAATTTGAATGACTAAAAGATTGAACCAAATGCTGGAAAATAAATGCTGGAAATTTGTTTTGTGATATCCGAAGGTTGAATCGGAGTTTTAGCTTGGTTGTGAAATTATTCCTTGAAACACAATGATTGGAAATGCCTGGAATATGTTGTCTTAAAGTTTTATGAGACATGCAGAGGTGAAACACTTGAATCGTGGGTGAATTGCCAATTGATGGTTGTCATATATAGCTGATGACAGATTAGTATATATATGAATTCTTGGCTGAACCATTTGCTGGAATTAAGTGTTATTTGCCTTGGTATATACTGGTATGAATGTCATATTTAAATGTACGGATGGTTTGAATAAAAGTCCTATGGTTTTAAAAGAGAAAAAGGAGTTTTTCACAAGTGAACAAGAATTTCCAGATTTCCGGATTTCACTGACCAGTCTAGGCAAAATGCTTATATCTTGGTGTAGGAAAATCCGATTAAGGCGCCGTCAGTGGCATTTGAAACTATAATCATAGGCCTTTGTCCTGTAGAAATGTCGTATTTTTCCTCCATGTGTACTGCTGTCTGTGAATCCCCAAAGTGGACTGTTTTGTATGAATGTCCTGCTTCTTCGTGAAATTGAACTTGGATTTGGATTGAGATTCTAGCTTACTTGTGGTCTAAATTCTTGATTGAATTGTGGTTGGAGGTAATTGGTGTTGTCAAGGGCTAATGATTGATGAAGCCCTTGGCCATTGGGATGATTTTATAAGTATTACTAGATGATGGAAGTTAATTGCTGGAATGTCTTGGGGCTTTACTTCTATTTCTATTTGCTTATGATGGGTTTGCTGAAACCAAGTGCTAATGTTTGATGAAGCCTTGGTTGATCATTTTATTCAGAAATGCACTTGTTGAAATCTGGGGCTAATGATTGACGAAGCTCTAGTAATTTGCTATGTGATTTTTGCCATATTTTGACACATATTATGATTTCGAAACGGGATCGAAGCTGTGGAAATTGTATCGACCTTACGAACTCGAGTAGCTGCGTTCAAAATTAACCAAAAATATTTTCCAGCTAGTAGTATATTATAAAACTCCATATCTAGTGTTTTGCCTAAAAATTTCCAACTCGATAATTCTCTTTAGCTCAATCTAGCCCCGGTAGCTATAGTAATCAAGTTCTATAGCTTTTGAAAACTCTAAGTCTTATTTTAATTCCTTTTCTTTCCTTAAGCTTTGCACTAAGATAGTTAACTATAGGAAAAATTCCGAAATACGAGTTCTACTAATCTTAGTGAAAAGCTTGGGAAACTTGCTCGGCAAGAAACCCTATTTTAGGAAAAATAGTTTTTAAGGATAATTTCTGCAAAAGTCGTAACTTTAAAGAAATGTTCAAAGTAACCTCCTAACGTGGATATTAAGAGGTTTGTCGATTTATTTCAAGAAAATAATATTAGTTACCCTTTTATAAGGATAAGTATCTTAAGGAAAACTATAGTAAACATTTCTTCTATTCTTGTCAAGTTTTAACCTAAGGGACTCTTGATTCTTCTAAGGAAATAGACTAGTAGTATATTAAATATACCTCGATGTCTATAAGCTTAAAAGCTGAGTAGAAACTTATAGTTTCAAAATTTGGTTTTTAGGATATTGCGAGGACGCGGAATTCGATTCCCAACTTGATATCTGAACTCCACTCTTGGTGAGTGTCCCTGCCTGTTCTTTTCCTACTTGAATTAAGTGCTTTCTTGATTCGATATGTGATAAATTGCAAAAAAAAAAATGAGTTTTGATCCATCGAAGTGAGCAGTGTGTACTTTACCGCACTAGCCGTTCGAGTGGTGACATGTGTGAAACATTTTCTAATGAATCCGTGAATCTAAATGTAGTTAGTCGTTGGGTGAATCCCTCGACACGTGAATCTAACTACAACAACCTTGAATCTAAATGTAGTTGGTCGTTGGGTGAATCCCTCGACACGTGAATCGAACTACAATAAGGTCGTTAGGTGAATCCTTCGACAAATCTTATTACGGGTATATCTCGAGTATACTGCGTCGGTAGACGAAGTGCGGGCCCGAAGCGGAGGTATGAACGGTGACGGGTTAGGATTAAAATGAGTGGATCTACATGGACTATAGGTAGTGAGAGTTGACGGAGGGTCAACTACGATAAATGGTGATCAAACGAGGAAAATGGCTCCCGAGAGCCCCTGTATCCTACCTTGTGCTGTTATACGCTTTCCTAATTGTTCAATTTGTTTAAATTATTACTCGCTGTTTGATTTAAGTGACTGCATGTTTTGGGGCACCACTGAGCTTTAGCTCACCCCACGTTTATTTGTTTTCCTTGTCAGGTTCTGGAAACTGAAAGCCTTGAACTTACTTATGCTTCTTTTCTTTTGGATGTAATGGAGATTACGGCTATTGTGTGGGTTGTATTATGCTTCAACTTGAATTATGTACTTTTGTTTTTGATTGCCACTTGAAGCTGGAAAATGTGTAAACCCTAATTCGGTTACTTGGGTTGTAAGTTTGTTTTTGGGATTTATGTATTTTATCTCCGGATTGGTACGACTGTATATCTTGGGTATGTAGCACGTGGGACGTTTAAGAGCCTCGATTGGTTATTTTTATCACTGCTATCTCTGAAGTTAATGTAGATTTAAGGATGACCCTATTTGGGAAAAGTCGTTTTGTAATAGATTAGGTTATTCTTCGTAAGGATTCGGGTTAGTGTGTGCGCGTGAGTTTCCTGGCGAGAGCTGGGCAGACGGCCCCGCCAACCCTCTGGTTTTTGCCTTTAGGGGGAAGTGGGGTGCGTCACAGGTGGTAATCAGAGCTTTCATCAAGCTCAAACGCGGGGAAAAAAGGGGTTTCTCGGGGGACTGGTTGGGGGATTGGGACTTGTTAAGTGTTGAAACAAAAGTCCCTATAGTTGGGGATATTAGATATGTATGTTGGGTAGGAATCTCCAATGTAGGTAAGTTACTCTTGGGACTGGCCAGCCTGAGATGTGAATTATCCTAATTGTCGGATTTCTTGTACCCCGAATACCAGATATTTCATTCAAGGGTTGTATTTGCACCATTTGGAAGAATTTTAGTATATTTGCCCTTATGATATTGACTAGGAATTTCGATTAAATTTGGTTGGAGACGTAAGAATCGAAGAGGCTTTTAAGGCCTAGCTTTTGGAAAGTTATAAGTGAAGAGGGCTTTATTGGTGGCCTTACTACCTTTTGATAGTAAAGAACTTTATAGCCCTCCTTACTCCAAAATGTGCTTCAGACCTAGAATTTGAGTGAAGTAATCAGTTTAAATAAGAACCATGTAGTTGTGAATGGTTTTTAAACTCCGGAGGAGAGAATAAAGTTTTGATGATTTGCTACATGATTAAGTATGCTTATCATTTTTACAAATAATTAAAGGGGTGAGGGCTCAGATGACTTTGGTGGTCCCTGAACTTTATTGAAGGACTTATTCCGGGGCTAATATCCATGGGATAAAGATACCTAGTTTGTTTTAGGTTATTAGAAAACTTGATGAATGGAAATGTTTGGATCAGTTAGATATATTAAGAGCATAGATGTACTTAAGTAACTTGATCATATTATCTGATTCGATATTAGACGTAGTCAGATCTAACAGTTTACTAAGGAATTTGATTAGTGGTTATAAGGGGGTCTAGTGGGGACTACCAGGACTAAACTAGAGAAGGCGCTAAGTTGAATCTAACTAAGGGATCAGGCCATTAGCTATGTGGTTTTTATAAAATTTGCGTATTGTTGTAATTTGGTTTCCCTTTCATGCTTATAAAGATTGAAGTTTGAGTTATGTGTGAAAATATTGAATTGTTATTTCGTGGATTGTTTTTGGGCTTTTGAAGTTGTATGAACTTGGTATGCAACGTGACTTATCTTGTGAGTATATAATTTGATGGAATTAGTGTTTTATTTTTTGTAAACGCTGTAATATTTATTAGTCCCGGGAAGTAAATAATTACTAACCTGAGTGAATTTTGGTAACCAAAGTAGTGTATAGAACTATGAAAAAAAAAAATAATAAATAAATAATATATGGAGTAGGTGGTGACTATTAGGGCAATCATGTCTTGGTAAAATCGTTGCAGTTTATGAGTAAAAGAAATAGCTATCGTACCATGTATACAAGTTGTGGATGTAACCATTATTGTAAGGCCTGGTGCAACCCAATGAGTACAAACAGTTTTCACAATGATGCACAAAGATATATCAAATTTAAGCACAATAAAGAAAACTTAATTAAAGAGAAAAGATAAGAAATGCAAACCAAATATCAATCCAATAGCCTCTTCAATAGATGGCGATGCTAACCAAGATGTACATGTGAAGGCTCACTCCTTCCTCACCCCAAACACACTTTGGTTGAGCCAAGGAGTTTTACAACTATTCTAGTTAACCCTCAACAACCTACACTCGAAAGATCACACACCCAATTTAGAACTATTTTATACAAATGAGGCAACCTTCACCAAGGTTTTACCACTTCAAGTGATAGGTTCACCTTCACCAAGGTTTTACTCCTCTTAGAGAGTAACCTTCACTTCAGCAACCTCACAACCCAACTTTCCCAACCCCTTATACAACCAACAAAGAATCTTTCTATTCAAAAATCTCACTTGTAAGCTTGTATTTTGTGTTGGCAAAAGTCCTTTGTCTTCTTGTGCTTTGGGGTGTTTATAGAAGGTGAGAAATGACTCCAAAAGGCTCTCCAACGGTCAAATATTAAATGCTGTCAAAACTAGCCGTTGGCCTGTCGGACGTCCGAACCACCTGTCGAACGTCCGAACCCTGCGTCCAAACCACCTGTCGGACGTCCGAACCCTGCGTCCGAACGTTGACAGAGAGTCATCAAATCTTTGCGAAATTTCTCGGACGTCCGATGCGATCGATGTGCGTCCGACAGAGTTTCCTTCTTGATGTTCTTCATCCTTTCGGACGTCCGATAGCGTCCGACATGAGTGCCCTGTTTTTGCTTCTTCTTTTATGCCACAAGAATCTGTTCTAACAAATTACTCACCTAAAAACATTAGCCCAAATCTACATATTGGTTTGTTAATCATCAAAACCAAGGATTGATCGACCAAGGTCAACAATCTCCCCCTTTTTGATGATGACAATCAAAATGAAGATTTCTTTTATCAAATAAGTTCAAATAAAGCTCCCCCTTAGAAAGTACCAACATACAAAGAAATTTCAATAAATCCTACTCCCCCTTTTGGCATCAATCAAAAACAAACTCCCCCTTTATTTTTCAAATCAAGACCATATTGAATATCAAAATTTTCATTTGTACTTACAACCATATAGCACTTCTTGGATCAAATCTTCATGATGTACCTAAATATGAGAAATTTCATTTGGTACCCTTTCTTTATAGGGTCCTTGGGAGTTAATACAACATGATCTAGCAATCCACATGGATTTCATACCTTTTCTCATATTTTTCTTTACATAGCAATCATTTTGCATATGTCCAAATTTGCAACAAAAGTGACACATGATAGAAGTATTTTGCACATAGGTGGATTTAATGCAACTAATTTTCTTACTTCTTATCATAGCAAACTTATTTGTGCCTTGAAAAGATTTGCTTTCTTTTGTTTGAGAAAACTTTTTGTTTTTCATTTTGGAGAAACTCGTTCAAGTCATTAATTCTTTTCTTTAACAAATTCTGTTCCTCCAACATTTTTTCATAAAACTTTGTTTTCTCTTCCAACTTCCTTTTCAAAACATTTTTTTGATTTTTCAAATCATCATTTTCCATTCTCAAACATTTGTTTTCTTGAAAAAGTTTGGAGTTTTCTTCCAACAAATCATTTATTTTTGTTTTCAAATCTTTATTTTTAGCATAAGATTTTCTCAAACTTTTATGCATTTTAATCATAAGAATTTTCACATCATCATCTTCATTATCTTCATCACAAGAAGAGTGATAAGAACTTACCTCATCTTCTCCAACGGCCATTAGTGCCATTTGGGCCAACTCTTCTTTTTCTCTTTTTGAATTGCATTCATCCCATGTAATTTTGCAATCTCCTCTTGAACATCTCTTGTTGAAGATCTTCTTGAAACTTTTGATGTGAGGAGTTATATCATTGTCCACTTCCATGATTTCATTACCCATGAAGGATGGGTTATCCCCCACTTGAGATGCTTTAAAAGCTATGCCTCTCTTATACATTCTTGCATTTTCTTCCTCTTGCACTTTGAATTCCAGCTTTAATTCATAAGAGGTTAGGGTATCCACAAGAGATTCAATGGACATAAAATTTAAATCCTTTGCCTCTTCTATAGCATTTATTTTGTTTTCCCATTCTTTTGGCAAGGCATTCAAAATCTTTCTATTTTTCTCACCCAAAGAATATTCTTTTCCAAGCAATTTAAGATCTTGAATAATGTCACAAAATCTACTACACATCTTATCAACATTTTCAAGGGGATGCATTTTGAAAAATTCATATTGAGAAACAAGCAAAGATTTCTTTTGTTCTTTAATATCTTGGTTACCTTCATGAAATACACACAATTTATCCCAAATATCTTTAGCTGATTTACAACCTTTAATCCTACTAGATTCATTTACATCTAATGCATTGTACAATATACACATGGCCTTGGCATTCAAAGAAAGGTATCTCTTGTCTTTTTCATTCAATTCTTGTCTAGTCTTTAATCTACTCAAATTAGTGATAGAGTCAATTATTCTGGCTTCATAAGGACCATCTTCTACCACATACCATAATTCAATATAAACGGATTGTAAGAAAATCATCATTCTTTGTTTCCATATGCTAAAATAAGAACCATTAAACATAGGTGGTCTGTCAATAGATTGCCCTTCTAAAAAAGAAACTTTTATGGTTGTCATGATCTTTACTCTAAGCGGTTAAGCTTGATCAAAAGAGACCAAGCTCTGATACCAATTGTAAGTGCCCGGTGCAACCCAATGAGTACAAACAAATTCACAATGATGCACAAAGATATATCAAATTTAAGCACAATAAAGAAAACTTAATTAAAGAGAAAGGATAAGAAATGCAAACCAAATATCAAACCAATAGCCTCTTCAATTGATGGCGATGCTAACCAAGATGTACAAGTGAAGGCTCACTCCTTCCTCACCCCAAACACACTTTGGTTAAGCCAAGGAGTTTTACAACTATTCTAGTTAACCCTCAACAACCTACACTTGAAAGATCACTCACCCAATTAAGAACTATTTTATACAAATGAGGCAACCTTCACCAAGGTTTTACCACTTCAAGTGATAGGTTCACCTTCACCAAGGTTTTACTCCTCTTAGAGAGTAACCTTCACTTCAGCAACCTCACAACCCAACTATCCCAACCCCTTATACAACCAACAAAGAATCTTTCTATTCAAAAATCTCACTTGTAAGCTTGTATTTTGTGTTGGCAAAAGTCCCTTGTCTTCTTGTGCTTTGGGGTGTTTATAGAAGGTGAGAAATGACTTCAAAAGGCTCTCCAACGGTCAAATATTAAATGCTGTCAAAACTAGCCGTTGGCCTGTCGGACGTCCGAACCACCTGTCGAACGTCCAAACCCTGCGTCCAAACCACCTGTCGGACGTCCGAACCCTGCGTCCGAACGTTGACAGAGAGTCATCAAATCTTTGCGAAATTTCTCGGACGTCCGATGCGATCGATGTGCGTCCGACAGAGTTTCCTTCTTGATGTTCTTCATCCTTTCGGACGTCCGATAGCGTCCGACATGAGTGCCCTGTTTTTGCTTCTTCTTTTATGACACAAGAATCTGTTCTAACAAATTACTCACCTAAAAACATTAGCCCAAATCTACATATTGGTTTGTTAATCATCAAAACCAAGGATTGATCGACCAAGGTCAACAGGGTTTCCAAGGTAAGTGACCAAGGAACCCTTCCTTTAATCTTGTTAATGTTCAATTGATGGCTTATGTGAGTTAAATAGGTGGTTTTAGGTGTTATTTTGCGACTTTGGTTGAAATTGGTGAAGTTTTCTAATTATTGGTGATTTTTCTGTTTTCATATGGATATGATTATGTGGTCATGTATGATGATTGGAAATGATATTGAAGGAAGCCAGAAGGTGGAAAAAGTGGTTAATAGCAAGCAATTTCTGTTTTGGAAGGAAAATTGGAAAACTAGGGTTCATGTTCCTACATTCTGCCCGGTTTTGTAGCTCACAGTTAGAGGCCGAATTGTCCTTGGGTTAGAACATGAAAGTTGTAGGGAATATTATTTTAGAGGTGCCTGGAAAGTTTCAGATCAATCGGAGCAACGTAGCTTTATAAAAGACGGAATTACCCTTGCTGCCCTGGTTTTACCCGAATTTGGGAATTGCTTCTGTCATTGGTTATTTTGGTTAGGAATGCTTCAGAATTAGTTGTTGAGGTCTTCTGATGAATTTTAGCCCTGTTTCTTAGCTTTCGGATGGCTTTAGAATCACTGGATTTGGACTTAGGTAGCCTCATTTATGATGTTTGCACCAGAATGCGTTCTGTGAACCTGTTTTTACGGTTCTGATGTAGTAGATTGCATTTTTGACCAGGTTACACTCGAAACTGGACAGAGTTGCCTTCTTCAATATTGTAGCCCTATCTCCTAGCTTCGAAACGGTGTATCTTGCACCTCCATCCGATAATCGTAATGCCAATGGTGCCAAAACCGCAAAATGATGTCAAAAACTATTTTTCTGGTTTTGAGCTTAACTTTCATTTCCGGACTTTTCCCTTGCTTGACTTGTACTTGTACTACTGGGAGCTTGCTGGATGGCTATTGAATGAACTTATTGTTGTGTGTGTACCTTTGGGTTTGAATGAGGAAATAATGAAGCCATGATGGCAGGAAAAGTTAGCAAATTTAATGGAAGTGCTGTCCGAGCTTTGAAAGGACTTGATTGCATTGAGTTTGTGATCTAAGACTTGGATTTGAGTATGGCAATGATATATGATGGATGGTTTCTGAGCCATGGAGGTGAGTGACCCTAAACTGTTTCCAAAGTTACTTTTAAACTGTTTTCTTGCATTATTTACTCGATTGCATATCATACGTGCTTGTATGTGAGTGTTCCTTGTTTGTTGTATTTTCTTGACTTCATGGCTTGTATTATTGTTTGATAACGTGTTAAGTGCTTTCAAAGATTTCCAAAACGAGTCTTCTAGGCGAGTGTGTACTTTATCGCACTCGACCTCGATAAATGTAAAATTTTCAAAGATGGAACGATTGAAATGTTACTTGTGCATGAATGTAAGCCTTTTGGCTGAACTAGCCACTGCCCCTTGTTACTGATCGACTCGAGTCAGAAGCGGACTCGATCGGGCGATATGGTGACCTGGGTGAACGTTTGGTATACTCGAGTATTACCTTGTAGGTTGGTGGAGGTTGGTGGAGCCTGGCCGATGTCCAGGAAAGGTTGAATGAACGAACGAACGAACGAGGGTTTTATTGATAAATGAAAAATGCATTTTCAAATGAATGAAGGAAAGGGGAATGACAGGAGAACGAACGAATGAACGAACGAACGTATCCTTTTCGTGTATGGTTTCTTGTAAATGTTGTAATTGTTTCTTGACTTATCGTTTGATATATGACATCATTGAAATGAACTATTGTGAAACCGATTTGATTACTGATTTTACTGGTTACTAGCTGAGCTTCTAGCTCACCCCAAAACGATTTTATTCCCCTCCACAGGGCTCAAGGCGAAGGAAGGACATGTAGTACTTATTCCCGTGACTGGATGGCATATATCTTGTACCGTTTGGATTTGGAATCATTTTATGTATAGTTGGGAATTGTTTCCGCTTCGCTTATGACATGTAATTATTGGAGAATTTGATGTAATATTTGAGATTTATATTGTAATTTGTTTGAGGACTGTAGTGACTGACTGAGTCCCGGCGAGAGCTGGGCAGGCGGCCCGCCGAACCCTATGGTTCGCCTTAGGGTGAGGTGGGGCTGTCACAGTTGGTATCTGAGCTTAGGGTTCAGATCTCTGTAGTGTATCCTAGGTTTGAAGTTTAGGATGCCGGACTGTGGGTTTGGGTTGAAATATCAGTGATTCTTGCGGGATGTCTTGACTTGATTGGTACAAGATGGAATGTCGAGGACGACATTCTTTTAAGGAAGGGAGATTGTGACGCCCCGAAAGAATGAGTGCGAGAACCCGAAAATTTTCTAAGTTTCTAGGGTTTATTGTATTGTTCGCCCGCCTTTTCGACATTTTCTTTATTAGAAAATTCCCCGGATAATTTTATTGAGTAAATATAGTTTTTAGATGATTTTTCTAGTATCAGTTAGTTTTTGAGAAATTAAGAACATATATCGGACGTGGGACCCACTAGTGCGGAAAGTTCGGTAAAATTCGGCCAGTTAGGTTAAGTTTTGGATACCGGATTTATTTTACCAGGTGCTAAGAGATAATTAGAGGTTGTTATGGATGAGAGTGGAGAGACAAAAGGATAACCATGTATTAAATGAAGTGACAAGTGTCACTTGGTGACTAATTCTTGGACTTTGACTACACTATTCACTACTTTACCAAATAAATCAAAAAAAAATTGCCAAAAATCATTCTTATTTCTAAGCTTCATAGCCGGCTCTCTCTCAAAGGAAAAGAAGAAAAATCTCTCAACTTTCTTGCTTCTCATCTCACTCAATCTTCAATTCCAACCGATTAAACTTGAAAGTACTCCATAAAACCTCTTAGTTTAGTGAAGTTAAGCTTGATTGTGAAGTGGTTTGGAAGGCTAAGGTACCAAGTTGCTTCTTTTCTTGGGTTTCCAAGGTAAGTGACCAAGGAACCCTTCCTTTAATCTTGTTAATGTTCAATTGATGGCTTATGTGAGTTAAATAGATGGTTTTAGGTGTTATTTTGCGACTTTGGTTGAAATTGGTGAAAATTTCTAATTATTGGTGATTTTTCTGTTTTCATATGGATATGATTATGTGGTCATGTATGATGATTGGAAATGATATTTAAGGAAGCTAGAAGGTGGAAAAAGTGGTTAATAGCAAGCAATTTCTGTTTTGGAAGGAAAATTGGAAAACTAGGGTTCATGTTCCTACATTCTGCCCGGTGTTGTAGCTCATAGTTAGAGGCCGAATTGGCCTTGGGTTAAAACATGAAAGTTGTAGGGAATGATATTTTAGAGGTTCCTGGAAAATTTCAGATCAATCGGAGCAACGTAGCTTGAGAAAAGATGGAATAACCCTTGCTGCCCTGGTTTTACCCGAATTTGGGAATTGCTTCTGTCATTGGTTATTTTGGTTAGGAATGCTTCGGAATTGGTTGTTGAGGTCTTCTGATGAATTGTATACCAGTTTCTTAGCTTTCGGATGGCTTTGGAATCACTGGATTTGGACTTACGTAGCCTGATTTATGATATTTGTACCAGAATGCGTTCTGTGAACCTGTTTTTGCGGTTTTGGTGTATTAGATTGCATTTTTGACCTAGTTACACTCGAAACTGGACAGATTTGCCTTCTTCAATATTGTATCCCTATCTCCTATCTTCGAAACGGTGTATCTTGCACCTCCATCCGATAATCTTATTGCCAATGGTGCCAAAACCGCAAAATAATGTCAAAAACTATTTTTCTGGTTTTGAGCTTAACTTTCATTTCCGAACTTTTTCCTAGCTTGACTTGTACTTGTACTACTGGAAGCTTGCTGGATGGCTATTGAATGAACTTATTGTTGTGTGTGTACCTTTGGGTTTGAATGAGGAAATAATGAAGCCATGATGGCCGGAAAAGTTAGCAAATTTAATGGAAGAGCTGTCCGAGCTTTGAAAGGACTTGATTGCATTGACTTTGTGATCTAAGACTTGGATTTGAGCAAGGCAATGATATATGATGGATGGTTTCTGAGCCATGGAGGTGAGTGACCCTAAACTGTTTCCAAAGTTACTTTTGAACTGTTTTCTTGCATTATTTACTCGATTGCATATCATGCGTGCTTGTATGTGAGTGTTCCTTGTTTGTTGTATTTTCTTGACTTCATGGCTTGTATTATTGTTTGATAACGTGTTAAGTGCTTTCAATGATTTCCAAAACGAGTCTTCTAGGCGAGTGTGTACTTTATCGCACTCGACCTCGATAAATGTAAAATTTTCAAAGATGGAACGATTGAAATGTTACTTGTGCATGAATGTAAGCCTTTTGGCTGAACTGGCCACTGCCCCTTGTTACCGATCGACTCGAGCCAGAAGCGGACTCGATCGGGCGATATGGTGACCTGGGTGAACGTTTGGTATACTCGAGTATTACCTTGTAGGTTGGTGGAGGTTGGTGGAGCCTGGCCGATGTCCAGGAAAGGTTGAATGAACGAACGAACGAACGAGGGTTTTATTGATAAATGAAAAATGCATTTTCAAATGAATGAAAGAAAGGGGAATGACAGGAGAACGAACGAATGAACGAACGAACGTATCCTTTTCGTGTATGGTTTCTTGTAAATGTTGTAATTGTTTCTTGACTTATCGTTCGATATATGACATCATTGAAATGAACTATTGTGAAACCGATTTGATTACTGATTTTACTGGTTACTCGCTGAGCTTCTAGCTCACCCCCAAAATGATTTTATTCCCCTCCACAGGGCTCAAGGCGAAGGAAGGACTTGTAGTACTTATTCCCGTGACTGGATGGCATATATCTTGTACCGTTTGGATTTGGAATCATTTTATGTATAGTTGGGAATTGTTTCCGCTTCGCTTATGACATGTAATTATTGGAGAATTTGATGTAATATTTGAGATTTATATTGTAATTTGTTTGAGGACTGTAGTGACTGACTGAGTCCCGGCGAGAGCTGGGCAGGCGGCCCGCCGAACCCTATGGTTCGCCTTAGGGTGAGGTGGGGCTGTCACAGTTGGTATCTGAGCTTAGGGTTCAGATCTCTGTAGTGTATCCTAGGTTTGAAGTTTAGGATGCCGGACTGTGGGTTTGGGTTGAAATATCAGTGATTCTTGCGGGATGTCTTGACTTGATTGGTACAAGATGGAATGTCGAGGACGACATTCTTTTAAGGAAGGGAGATTGTGACGCCCCGAAAGAATGAGTGCGAGAACCCGAAAATTTTCTAAGTTTCTAGGGTTTATTGTATTGTTCGCCCGCCTTTTCGACATTTTCTTTATTAGAAAATTCCCCGGATAATTTTATTGAGTAAATATAGTTTTTAGATGATTTTTCTAGTATCAGTTAGTTTTTGAGAAATTAAGAACATATATCGGACGTGGGACCCACTAGTGCGGAAAGTTCGGTAAAATTCGGCCAGTTAGGTTAAGTTTTGGATACCGGATTTATTTTACCAGGTGCTAAGAGATAATTAGAGGTTGTTATGGATGAGAGTGGAGAGACAAAAGGATAATCATGTATTAAATGAAGTGACAAGTGTCACTTGGTGACTAATTCTTGGATTTTGACTACACTATTCACTACTTTACCAAATAAATCAAAAAAAAATTGCCAAAAATCATTCTTATTTCTAAGCTTCATAGCCGGCTCTCTCTCAAAGGAAAAGAAGAAAAATCTCTCAACTTTCTTGCTTCTCATCTCACTCAATCTTCAATTCCAACCGATTAAACTTGAAAGTACTCCATAAAACCTCTTAGTTTAGTGAAGTTAAGCTTGATTGTGAAGTGGTTTGGAAGGCTAAGGTACCAAGTTGCTTCTTTTCTTGGGTTTCCAAGGTAAGTGACCAAGGAACCCTTCCTTTAATCTTGTTAATGTTCAATTGATGGCTTATGTGAGTTAAATAGATGGTTTTAGGTGTTATTTTGCGACTTTGGTTGAAATTGGTGAAAATTTCTAATTATTGGTGATTTTTCTGTTTTCATATGGATATGATTATGTGGTCATGTATGATGATTGGAAATGATATTTAAGGAAGCTAGAAGGTGGAAAAAGTGGTTAATAGCAAGCAATTTCTGTTTTGGAAGGAAAATTGGAAAACTAGGGTTCATGTTCCTACATTCTGCCCGGTGTTGTAGCTCATAGTTAGAGGCCGAATTGGCCTTGGGTTAAAACAGAAAAGTTGTAAGGAATGATATTTTAGAGGTTCCTGGAAAAATTCAGATCAAGCGGAGCAACGTAGCTTAAGAAAAGACGGAATAACCCTTGCTGCCCTGGTTTTACCCGAATTTGGGAATTGCTTCTGTCATTGGTTATTTTGGTTAGGAATGCTTCGGAATTGGTTGTTGAGATCTTCTGATGAATTGTAACCCTATTTCGTAGCTTTCGGATGGCTTTGGAATCAATGGATTTGGACTTACGTAGCCTGATTTATGATATTTACACCAGAATGCGTTCTGTGAACCTGTTTTTGCGGTTCTGGTGTAGTAGATTGCATTTTTGACCTGGTTACACTCGAAACTGGACATAGTTTCCTTCTTCAATATTGTATCCCTATCTCCCAGCTTTGAAACGGTGTATCTTTCACCTCCATCCGATAATCGTAGTGCCAATGGTACCAAAACCGCAAAATGATGTCAAAAATTATTTTTCTGGTTTTGAGATTAACTTTCATTTCCGGACTTTTCCCTAGCTTGACTTGTACTTGTACTACTGGGAGCTTGCTGGATGGCTATTGAATGAACTTATTGTTGTGTGTGTACCTTTGGATTTGAATGAGAAAATAATGAAGCCATGATGGCTGGAAAAGTTAGCAAATTTAATGGAAGTGCTGTCCGAGCTTTGAAAGGACTTGATTGCATTGAGTTTGTGATCTAAGACTTGGATTTGAGCAAGGCAATGATATATGATGGATGGTTTCTGAGCCATGGAGGTGAGTGACCCTAAACTGTTTCCAAAGTTACTTTTGAACTGTTTTGTTGCATTATTTACTCGATTGCATAGCATGCGTGCTTGTATGTGAGTGTTCCTTGTTTGTTGTATTTTCTTGACTTCATGGCTTGTATTATTGTTTGATAACGTGTTAAGTGCTTTCAATGATTTCCAAAACGAGTCTTCTAGGCGAGTGTGTACTTTATCGCACTCGACCTCGATAAATGTGAAATTTTCAAAGATGGAACGATTGAAATGTTACTTGTGCATGAATGTAAGCCTTTTGGCTGAACTGGCCACTGCCCCTTGTTACCGATCGACTCGAGCCAGAAGCGGACTCGGTCGGGCGATATGGTGACCTGGGTGAACGTTTGGTATACTCGAGTATTACCTTGTAGGTTGGTGGAGGTTGGTGGAGCCTGGCCGATGTCCAGGAAAGGTTGAATGAACGAACGAACAAACGAGGGTTTTATTGATAAATGAAAAATGCTTTTTTAAATGAAAGAAGGAAAGGGGAATGACAGGAGAACGAACGAATGAACGAATGAACGAACGAACGTATCCTTTTCATGTATGGTTTCTTGTAAATGTTGTAATTGTTTCTTGACTTATCGTTTGATATATGACATCATTGAAATGAACTATTGTAAAACCGATTTGATTACTGATTTTACTGGTTACTCACTGAGCTTCTAGCTCACCCCAAAACGATTTTATTCCCCTCCACAGGGCTCAAGGCGAAGGAAGGACTTGTAGTACTTATTCCCGTGACTGGATGGCATATATCTTGTACCGTTTGGATTTGGAATCATTTTATGTATAGTTGGGAATTGTTTCCGCTTCGCTTATGACATGTAATTATTGAAGAATTTGATGTAATATTTGAGATTTATATTGTAATTTGTTTGAGGACTGTAGTGACTGACTGAGTCCCGGCGAGAGCTGGGCAGGCGGCTCGCCGAACCCTATGGTTCGCCTTAGGGTGAGGTGGGGCTGTCACACAACAGGTATATGTAACATTCTTGGAAAATACTTAGTATCCTGGTTTAGCAAAAATAAAATGCTATTTCATTATCTACAACTGAAGCGGAATATGTTGCCGCTGGAGCTTGTTGTGCTCAATTATTTTGGATAAAAAACACATTGAATGATTTGGGATTGGTGTATGATTGTGTGCCTATGTATTGTGATAACACTAGTGCTATCAATTTGACAAAAAATCCTATTCAACATTCTAGGACTAAGCACATAGACATAAAGCATCATTTCATTCGCGATCTTGTCAATAAGGGTGAAATTTGCGTTCAGTATGTTTGTTCTAAAGAACAAATTGCTAATATTCTCACAAAAGCCCTACCATTGAATCAATTTGTGTATCTGAGAACAAAACTGGGCGTCTCAGAAAAAGTATTCTAAAAATTTTTCTATCACTTTTTATCGGACGTCCGATGAGTTAGAACGGACGTCCGACAGTGTTCTTTATCATTTTTTCAGAAAAATTTTGGTTCGGACGGTTGTGTCGGATGCTTCACTTCGTTCAGCCGTCCGACACTCAAATGTTGCGTCTTATAAAGAAGTCATCTATTTCATTCAGTTCATTTATAGCCTTAGTCTCAGACGCAACCCTTCATTTCTCTCTCAAATTCAAAATTCAAATTACTCTCTCTTCCAATCAAGTTCCAAGAAATTGATCCAACCGACACCATTACATTCCTATTGCCCGTTTACTATCCCTCATAACGTCTCCTAACTCCCAACTGTCCCATAAATCCCAATTCACACCCGAAACCCTAACTCCTCAAAATCCACTCCTTGTGGTCGATTCAAACATCCATTGTAGTTCATATTGTATTCTTAGTCAATCTGATACGCATCTACACTACACTCTACCACAAAAACCAACTGCATTACATCATGGTGAAAGTTGGAGGTGGTTCTATGGGTGCCGGACGCACTTTTAGACTTAGAGATGAGGAGGTTGAAATTGTAGAACCCTCCACCAGAGCATCCAAAAAGAGAACTGGAACTTGTGGTGGAACGGTGAAACAACCTGCAAAGAAGAAACAGGATGCTCCAACTGTTGATCCATCCCCTGAGCAGATGGAGGAGCATCAAACCGAAGAACAAAATGTTGAGGATCAGCAAACTCCTTCACCCTCTACCAGAAAGTCACCAAGGACAAGGTCTGGTGTTCAGGATACTAGGTCAACTGCTAAACGAAGTTCAAAGAGGAAACGTACTTCAAAGGAACCAGAGGCTCAACCTGCCAAGGAACCTACCCCATTGCCAAAGTTCATAGATGCCGAGGCCAGAGATAGGTTCGAGTTGATCTCACAAAAAGGATTCATCACTCAGAGGTCTATCATTTCTTACGAATTTCGTAAGCTTGATCTCCAACCAGTTATTAAACTTTTTGAATTCCAAAAATGGATTCATCTTCTGACCATTCCCAATACCTTTTACCCTGATATGCTTCATCAATTTTTTACAAATCTTAGGAAAGGTAATTCACACACAGAGCTTATCTCTAGAGTCAACTCTGTTGATATCACATTAACTCCTGATATTGTCAATTCTGTCTTGAAAACCAAAATTGAAGATGGTTATAAAGGAAAAATTGTAAATTTCTTCTCATATGAAGAATTTCCTTCTACTTACCGTCACTTTCACCTTGCTAAACTAATGACTTACTTTCACACTCATTTTAACACTCCTGCTGAGGTGAGATTGGAAGATCTCAGTCCTCAAAACTTGATCATTTTTACCATTATTTCAAATCTGTTGGTGCCCACTGATGGTCATAGAACTGATGCAAACAAAATGGACCTTTATCTGTTTTACTGTTTTGTTGAAAAAATCAGAATTGATTTTGGTTTTGTGATGTGCAAATTTTTGCTCAAAATCAGTTCTGATAGTCGTAGGAAGCTTTCTTATGAAAATTTTCTGACCCCTATGTTTGCTCACTTTGAAATTTCCTTCACTGGGAAGTCACCTAAAGATAGTATATCATCAGTTTTCTCAAAGGCATATTTTGAAAGGAAAAATCTGAAATTTTTTTAGGGCCATTAGTGTTACAAGGAAACTGTTGCAGAGTCTAGAAGAAAGAACTTTCATGAAACTCCTATTACTCCTAGGACCCCTTGTGATCAGTCCATGTATATCTCACCTTTCACCATTCACCTTAAAAAGTCAGCCAACAAATTTTTTTCATCCAACTCTGAGGTCATCTCTTTGCTTGAGGACCTCAAACAACATATCCTACTCATTGAATATGGTCTAATGATGACCATGTCACCCGACCAATAGGCTACCTTCATTGAAAAAATGAATCTTCTTGTGCCTCCCACTCCTGTAGAAAATGAAAATATTCATCAAAAAGAGCCAAGAACCGAGCAAACTGAGCCTACTCCTGGCACTGAAGCTACTCCAGAGGCGCATGCTTCCAGTTCTCAGCCCAAAGATAAAGGAAAGGCTCCAATTACTGAAAAGGCATCTGAAGAAAATGATGAAGAAACTGAAGAGAAAGATCAAGTGGATCCTGAGCAGTTTCGTCTGGCTAGGAGAAGGCCTGGATCATCCAAGATCACCATATAGGCACTACTAGGCTACTGCACTTCGTGATTAGGATAATAGTTCATAGTAGGTTTTTGCATCTTTTGCACTTAAAAATATTTGGTGTGCTCTGTCTTAAGGATTTTACTCCTCTACTGGTCTGTAAAACTATTTAGTTATCCTTTATGTTGAATGTTGCTTCTGTGGAATTTTCCCTTGTTCTGGATGGATGATGTTGCTGTTCTGCTGTGTTTTGTTTTACTGTTTTGATAAATTTGATTTGGATGGGTGTTGCTGTGTTTTATCTTGCTGATAATATTGGTGAGTCAATGATGTAAAATGATGACCACATTGTTGGTAATGTGAATAATTTTACTAGTTGATTTAATGATGACAAAAAGGGAGAGATATGGATATGTATATGTGAGGGAGTCATTTTAAGAGGGAGTGGACATTATTCTAAGGAGGAGTTGTGAATACTCCTTGGATGCATTAAGTAAGGGGGAGCTGTACCTAAAACTTTTTTACTCCATCCATTGTTTTGTCATTATCAAAAAGGGGGAGATTGTTTATCTCAGTCCGTAACTTTTGATGATTACAAACCAAATGGATGTTACTAATATTCTCTGATTAGACCTTTTCAGAATTTGAGCAAAACAGGTTCAAAGGCTAACATATGCTGAAATAGCTGTCGGACGTAAAAAAGACTGCATCGGCCGTCCGACAACCATTGAGTATCTTCGGACGCATGAAGAACCCACCCTCGGACATCCGAAGATGATAAGCCAAGTCCTCTAAGCTCACTGACCTCGATCGGACGTACAACACCTGAGTACCGGACATCCGACAAACGTTGCGACACTTCGGACGCAAAACATTGGAGGCACCGGACGTCCGAAAGAATTGAAAAAGAATTCCAAATTTTACATCATACCTTCGGACGCATATTTTGGAGGTACCGGACGTCCTAAATATTTCAAGAAAACTTCTTGAACTCACTGCCTGCGTTCGGACGCAGAAAACTAGCCTATCAAACATCCGACACCACCAACGGCTAGTTGACTCTTCAACTGCCTTCTATCCGTTGGTAGCATTAATTGAAGAATTTTTTGGTCTCTTATAAAAAGAACAAAGTCAACCACTTCAAACAACTTTTACACATTGAGACTACATCAGATCTTGAGTGATTCAAGTGTGAGAATACTCTTTAAAGAAGATTTGTAATCTTAGTTGTGTAATTTTCGATAAGCTTTTCAAGTGTGTTTCTATTTCTTCAATAGTGTAACTTTGTGAGGGTTATCCGAGTGATAGTAAAACTTCCTTACTTGACCAAGTGCGGCTTGGGGCGAGGAGGAAGTGATCCTTCTTTTGTACACAAGAGATTGGTTGTAAGTTGATCAACTTGAAGAAGCTTGCTATATAAAGTGATTTTCAAACTCAAGTGGAGTTTGAAACTTGGTTTGCTATTCTATCCTTTTACTTACAGTCTTGCAATATAAATTGTTTATCTCTTCTACTCCCAAGCACTTGTGCTTTCTCATCAATTGCTCCATTGTGTGGTCCTTTAGAAAAAGAGGACAAGTTCTCAAAAAGTGACTCATATTTTGGCCAGTTTTTTAAACCACCTAATTCACCACCCTCTTAAGTTATTTTCGATCCTTACAAGACCCCTAATATTTGTTATAATAATTTGACTTCTTAAACTTCTTTAATTCTTTCAATTGGGTTCTTGCTTGTTTTAATTTGTTGAATAGGGGTTGTTTACTTTCATTTGGATGATTTGTTTGATTCAATTTCTTGTTTATTTCTATTTCTTGTAATTATTTGTTAATTAAAGTGATGTCTTGACCTTTTGCTATTGTTTTGGAGGGTAAATAAGAAAATTTTCATCCCATTAGATCATCAATTCAAGGAAGGTACACTCTACCCCTTTATTTTGATTTTATTTAATCCTATGTGCTCCTATGTGATTTTATGTGTGTAAATTGCATGATCCTCGAATGTTTTTATTTTATTTTATTTATTTATTTATTTAGTCACTTTATTTGTCTTGATTTTGTACATTTATTTTAATTTAATTTTTAACTATTTGGGAGGCATTTAAATGCCAAAATTGTAATAGTTAGATTATTATTTTATTTTATTTAATTCTTTCTCCCTTTGGATTGTAGTTAGACCCATCCAAATGTAATAGTTAGGGCTTTATTTGCTTTGTGTGTTTTTCATGCTTGTGTGTTTATGTGTTACTCATTTTCTTAGGGTCTTGCATCTAGATATCATACTTACGTGTTATGTGCTACATGTGATTTATGTGTTTATTTGCTTTATTATGTTTTATATAAATTATTTGATTGGAATAAATGCGTGACGTCACCACACTAGTCCAATACTAGTTATGACCCCCTTTTCCGATTCTACACTAGTTCAACGCTAGTTATGGCCCTCCTTTCTGATTTCTCGCTAAACCAATACTAGTGAAAATGTATAGACATGGGTTAGTCCAACGCTAGACCCTTAGGAACCGTCCACGCCTTAGAACATGTTTCATGACCAAATCATCACATGTCATGCATATTTTCTATTTTTAGGATCATTATCATTTTCCTATAATATTCTCCTAATAAAATATCCCTTACACCTGTGTATATATAACATTTAGATTTGCATCTCATTTAGGAAATTAGGGATAGATTAGTGCATTTTGCCTGATCAAATTAAAGAATTAAACCCTCGAATATGAGATATGGACGAGTGTGGCTTTCTAACCTTAGCACGCTCGTATTCCCTCTATCAAAGGAAAAATTGAAATCACGAGTGTTAGTTTCCCCCGCGCCTATTATGATGCATTCCTTTAGGTCACGTATATTTGTATATTATAATTTTTTCTAAATCTTCCAAGTCTCATTGTTGGATATTCGTGACCTCTTCTAATAATCACTTTTGGGTATCACAATTAATGCGATTGGCACCAAATCAAGCTTTGAAGAGATATTCCGACCTTCCGATAACCACTAGGTCTAGGTTTGCATTCATGTAGTAACGTCCAAATGTGATAAATTTTTGGTTTAAATTAAGAAAACTTTTGACTAAATCACGCAACTAGCACTGAGTTAGGTTGAAAGGGTGCCTTGAATTTTATCCTTGCCTTCTCTTTCTTCAAATGTGACTCCCGACCCCTTTTCTCTTGATTTTCGCAGAGTTAGAGTCGTTTAAAAAGAATTTTCTCTACTTTTCATTTAAAATTCATTTTAGGTGACTTGGTACACCTTAACTCAATACCCAGTGGTGACTCCTATTTTTTCATTAAAAACCCTTTTTAAACTATTATTTTTGAGTCAAAAATCGTCGCACTTCAAGTCCCATTTAGGCCCATTTTTTTTTAAATCAAAAACTCATTTTTCAAACAAAATTAATCAAAATTCATTTCTTTATTTATTCTTTAATTAAAAATTCATTTTTCCCTAAATTAATCAAAAATTCATAAACTCGTTATTTTTTATTTAAAAATGGGGCGCGACATCGCTGATTTTGTCGATCGGGGGGTCTGGAATGTTGCCATGCTTAATCAACATTTGGATGAAGAGCTGGTTGGGCAAGTACTGGCAGTTCTACCCCCATCCTTTCGGGGTACTGATAAAATGCTTTGGGTTTTGACAAATTCTTGCATCTTTTCCACGTCATCGGCATATTCCCTAGTTCGACGGGGTAATAACAGATCTTGGTTTTCTGCCTATGTCTGGCAACAAGGTTTTCCAATTAAAATCTCTTTCTTTATGCTATGATTGCTGCAGGGTAGGCTCCCTATCATGGACCAACTAAAAAGATTTGGGGTAAGTGGCCCCTCTAGATATTGGTATTGCTAGAATCCTCGAGAGAAGGACCCGAATCACGTTTTTTGCTCAGGGGAAGGGGCAAGTTTAGTTTGGCGTCACTTCGAGAATACTGTTGGAGAAATGGCAGGGGTGCATACGGTGTGTCATGTGGTGTGGTTTTGGTGGTTGAGGAGAGGGAATAACATTTTTTTGAAGTTTTTGAGTAGGATTCTTCCGTCAGTGATTTGCTAGGAATTATGGAAGACAAGAAATAGGGGGGTGTATGAAGGACAGAGGATGAGGATCAGAGAGACAGTGAATCGGATTGTCCAATTACTGTGTGAAATCTTTCAGGCACGGTTCCCTAGAATGCGGTGGTCGGAATCTTCGTGGGAAGGGTTACTTCAAGAGGTGGTTAACCGCCAAAAGAGGATGATCATTCAACCGGTTAGCTGGATATCGTCGCAGGGACGGTGGAAGTTAAATTCTGATGGGTGTTCTCGGGGGATCCCAGGATTGAGTGGAGGGGGTGGGCTAGTGCGAGATCGTCACGGGAATTTTGTATTTGGTTATTCGGGGCACTTTGGAACTTTGACCAGTCTGCATGTAGAGTTACGAGCGCTCCTGTTAGGCGTTAAATACTGTATTGCTCGAGGGTTCCTAGAGTTACATTTAGAGGCAAACTCGCTTACACTCATTCGGCTCGTTCAAGGGGCTAGTACTTGTCCATGGCAGTTACAGAGGGAGCTGGATGAGTTGCTTCAGTTTAGACAATATTTTCGAACGATTTCGTATTGTTACAAGGAAGCGAATTCACCGGCTGATTGTCTGGCAAATTATGGTGCCAACTCTAATGCAGGACAGGTTTTTAATGGCTTTTCCGACCTTCCACGGTTAGTCAGGGGGGATATTAGAATGGATAAGTTGGGATTCCCAATGTTTTGTAGACGGGTGGTTGGGTATGTGTCACTACATCTTTATCTAGTGTACGCATGATTTCCAGTTAATAAAAGGTTATTTTAATAAAAAAAAATGGCTTCCTTCAGGTTTCATGTGAATTTGGTTGTTCCTTTTATGTATTAATGAAGTAGATCCACTCGTGATAAAATGCCTTAGACAATGACTTCATGATCTTTCTTGTTCACAATTGCTCCATCAACTTCAAGTTTAGTAGGTGAATGGTTTCTAGTTTCTTGATGTGTTACGACATGAGGTGTTCCGACCAATTAAAATGCTAAGATGTCTCCTTCGATCAAATTATGCCATGTCACATATTTCTGTCACTTGGCAAAATTATAGATAAATATCTAAGTATAGTTTTATTATTAAAGAGATAATATTTAGAATTATTTAATCCATATATATGTCTTTTATACTACAATGATTTGTCCAATTAAATTGTGCCATGTCATATGTGGTATAATATTTAAAGTGGTATAATCCTTATATGACTACATATTTTGCAAGAAAATGTGGCATACATCTTTTCAATCTATACACCATTCTACAGTTATAAATAGAGGTCTCTCTGCCAAAGCTAAAACACACATCACATATCTCATACTTTCATAATTTCTTGTAACTCCAAGGCTGTGAAGGCTCTACATTTTCAAGTTCTTTATGTCTTGCTCCTATCAAGAGTTGAATTTTCAAGCGTTCGAATTCATCAAGATCTTCAAATCTTCTATTTCAAGATTTGAAGAAGTCAACCATTAATTCAAGAACAAGATGTGAAGCACTTGGACTAGTGTTTGAAGAGAAGAATCGAAAGAAACTCTTTACAATATTGAGAAAATTTCGGAGATTGTAACTTATATTTTTCTTAAATTCATATTTTTTGTATATTTTTCTTATCTTTTAATTTCTTGCAGACATGAATTTTATCGCATACAAATTTATTTACCACCAAGACACTTATTTGGCTAATTCATCAATCACATGAAATTTGAATTACCAAATGAACCATGTGCATCCCTCACAGAGGTCCTCGCCACTGCAAAAGTGGTTATCATCCACCTCCAAAACATTATGTTTGTGAGAACCCTAAAATTGTCACATTTGCTTAGCCTTTTGTTTATTCTCACTTTCCCTTGTTAAGTGAAAATGTGTTAACAAAGGAAGGTTTTGATATTATGTGTATTCGAGTGAACGATATGTATATACGTGTATGTGTTGGAAGTATGGTTGAGCGCGGCAATTGAACTAGGATTATTTTATCTCTTTGCCTACATTTTATACTTTCCTTTGATATATTAAAATTTCTATGCATTTTTACAAGCAAGTACAGTTTTAAATTCATTTTTCTAGTATGAATTAGTGGACGTTAAATTTGAAACGCATTATCGATGTGGGGCCCGCCCGCTAGTACGATAAATGTGGTGATTAAGAGTGAGTTTTAGATGATATTAAGTGTATGATTAGAAGTGATAATAATAAGTTAGTGAATTAGAAGATAAAACCCTAGTATACGCGATTTAAGGAAAAACGAGTTGAACCGACGGGTATCGTTTATTACCGGATGAGTGCACCACTTGAACACTACTTTATTTCCTTATTCTTCTCACTTTTATTTCAGCAAAATTGGCCCTAAATATCTTCTTCAAAGGGCCGAAATTCTTGACCAGAAAACCAAGGAGAAAGAAACAAAATTGACTTCCAATCAAAAGGTGACACTTGTTACCTTTGACCCAAATTCATTTATATCATTTTTAACCTTCTTGAAGCTTCATTAGCCTTCATTTTCTGCCTACCAGCTGAGAGAGAGAGGAAGAAAAGCTAAGAGAAAGAAACCACAATCCATCTTGAGTTTGATCCACTTAAGTGAAAAAACAAGAAATCTAAACCGATTAATCAATAGTTTGAGCGCTTGGGAAGCTAAAGGAACCAAAAATTTCAAGGAGTAGTGGAGGATCACTCTTGCAAGGTCTTGTCTTGAGGCATAATGACTGATCACTCTTTCTTTCTCCATTAATCATGATTAAGTTGGGTATTAATGTTAGAGTTCTGCTTGTGATGCTTGTTTCAAATGGTTTTGATGATTGGAGGGAGGAATATTGAGTTAGGGTTTTAATTTATTCACTCCTATTTCTTGTGGGTTAGGTGTTATATGGTGTATATATATGGTATATCATCTTGTAAAGGAGAAAGTAGTGGTAATTTTAAGGTAAAAATGTGAATTATAACTTGACTATAACAATAGTCCAGATTTCTGGAAATTCAAGCTTTAGTTCTAACCGGTTCCAGTTCGTGATGTTAGAGGGTGAATTAGGCTTAGCATAAAGCATGAAAGTTGTAGAGAATGATGTTTTATAGTTTTCTACAAAATTTCAACTCAATCGGAGCAACGTAACCTGTGAAAAGACAAAAATACCCCTGGCTCTCATAGGTTTAGTCCAGTGGACAATTTTGACATTTCACAACACTAACCGTGTCTGTTCACCTTGATGTGTACTGAATTAGCCTTTGACCAAAACACAAAAGTTGTAGTGCTATGTCTTAACTTTCCATCGCCCCTAGAATCACCTCGTTTGGACTTCGGTAGCCTGAGTTATGGTTGTTTATGTATAGTGCGGTTAACTAGCCTGAATGTGAGATTCTGGTTCTGTAAATGGCAATTTTGACTTAGATACACTACAAACTGGACTGAGTGGTCTTCATCAAAGTTGTAGACCTTTGTCTTAGCTTCGAAATGGTATAAATTTCATCCCAATCCGATAAGCGTAGCTTCGGTTGTGTCCGTTACGCAAAACAACGTCAAATCTGTCTTTTGTTTCTTGACTCAACCTTCATTTCCGCACATGCTCCTAGCTTGATTTTGTACTTGTATGACTTGGAGCCTGTGGAATGGCTATTGAAATGAGATGATTTTGTATATGACTTTGGGTTTGATTGAGAAAAAGAATGAAGCCATAAATGGCTGGAAAATAGGTAAATACAAAGGGCGTGCTGCCCAAATTTACGCTCGAGAACTAGGTCGATATACTTGCGACTTGAGTAAGGCTTGAGAGCGAATACCACGTGAACCATCTAGGGTATTTACGTTTTCTTTGCCACTTCGACTCAAATAGCGATTTTAAAGTTTTACAAGTGAGTCTAAGTTTTATAAATATTTTACTTATGTCCTTTGGTTTCAATGTACTCTTTTCACTACCAAAACCATATTTATACTTTGTACTAGTACGTATTCGACTTGTTTTTGACTCAATTACATCTTTGATGGTTGAAGCATAATGTGTTCGTTTGATTATTAGGGTTCCTTGGTGATTGAGAGTATTATCCGGAAGGAAACTTTGGACGTTATTTTGCTTAAATAGGTGAGTGTTCCTTGTTGTTATGTTACTCTTGACTATTTGCCTTGTTCCATGTTATGGATATTTGATTGAATGTTAAATGCTTTCAATGATTGCTAAAAACGAGTTTTCTAGGCGAGTGTGTATTTTATCGCACTCAACCTAAATGAATGTGAAATTTTCAATGATTGAATGATTATATATGCATGAATGTAAGCCATTGGCTGAACTGGGCCCTGCCTTTCGTTACTGATCGACTCGAGCCAGAAGCGGACTCGGTCGGGCGATTTAGTGACCCTGGGTGAACGTTTGGTATACTCGAGTATTACCTTGTTGTCGGGTTGAGTCCGGCCAACGTCCGGAAGGGGGTGAAATGAAATGAATGAACGAATGTCAATGCAAACGAGGGTTTTACTTAAAAAAATGAATTTTCAAATAATTGGAGGAATAAGGGGAATGACAGGAGAATGAAAGAACGAACGAACGAATGGCTCCTTGTGAGCCCGTATCCTTTTAATGAATGTGTTATTATCGCTTTCCATTGTAAATGTTTCTTGAACTATTGATACTCTATGTTTAATGTATTGGATTGATTGTTTGATTATGTGTTCGGAACCTCACTGAGCTTTTACCTCATTCCTTTAGTTTTGTTTTCCTTAACAGGGGACGGCGAGCCAGGACGAGAGTTTTGTATAGACTAGCCTAGTCTAGTTCTTTGATTTTGTAATAGTTCTAGCCCTAGTACTTGGCACGGGTTGGATGTATGGTGAATTGAGAACCTTTGTATATTCGATGTTTGTACTCCCTTTTGAGATAGTAATGTACATAAGTTTTGCTTTAAGTTTTGGATCGTCGTTATATTTATTCTTGTGGGTTTATTCTGGTTTTGTTTGAGGGTTGAAGTGAACGACTGAGTCCAGGCGAGAGCTGGGCAGGCAGTCCGCTGACCCCTTTGGTTCGCCTTAGGGGGAGGTGGGGCTGTCACAATGTTGATCTTGGAAGGTATATACTCTTCCTATGAATAAAACATTATTTTGTACCTATTTTACTCTTTCTTTTTTAGTATTAAGCTTATGCTCATTAAAGAAACTTTGTTTAACTCTTGAATTATGGGCAAGGGAAAATGAAAATCTTATTCAATGCTAGGAAAATAACTTATTTAGTCTCGATCGACCAATTTCAGGTGGGCTCAAGTTCTAAAGGGAAAAAATCCCATCTAAGCATACCAAAAGTCTGCCACAAAATCTACCAAAAAATGTGTCAAGATCATCCAAACTACTACTATGAAGATAATCATCTTTGACAAAGTGTAATAATTAGTAGGATAAGAGCATTTCTACTAGTTCTAGTTAATTTGGGATATTTTTGAAAGTCCAAAATTTTTGACCAACTTAGAGAACCTTACATGAAGAAGAAGTAGCACACACTGAGGATCTATTAGTCTCAGTATCAAATATGGAAATGACCTTACCACAGAAGGAGACACAACTAAAAAATGAATTAACTATTTTATTCTTTAACATATCCTTTTGTGATGGATTGAAAATTTGACCATAGAGACAACATTGCATTGATTTGAAATTCTTGAATTGTTTACATGGCCCTTCATGGCTCTATTGTGAATTTTATTGTTTTTCATACACAAATAGGATTCATTTCCTATTGAAACTTGCTGGCTTGTATACTTTGGTATATTCATTAAGGACCTTTTTCTAAATTTTTCTAACAAGGGAAAAGTGAGATTTAAAAAATGGAAAAGGAGAAGGGGGATTAAAATCCAGAACTCTAAATCCTTGAGTTTCGATCTCGGTCATTAGACCAATACCTTCTTGGAATATTCATTTGTGGACATGTGGTGATCCTGGTGCTCGATTACTACATCTACCATTACTTAGTTCCAATGTTTTAAGCACATAGAAGTGAGGGATGTAAGATATATGAAAAATAGAATTCTCATCGTAAGCAGAAATGATAGATAAAACTAAGAATTGAGGACGACAAAGGATCCAAAATCTTATGGTAACTTCTTGCAATAACAATTGACAAATAGGGCATAGTCGAAAAAATAAAATTAAAAAAGGATGTATCACTAAAGATCAAGCTAACCTTTTCCTTTCTTTTCTTGTTTTTGTTTTTTGAGAGTTCACTATTGAAAGGAGGGAGTACAAATTTTGTACAATAGGATTCATTTGGTAGTAAAGATTTTGTTAATTAATATTAGTAAAATACTTACAATTTATAATACAATAACTCTTACATCCTCTTCCTCCAAAAAAAAAAAAGTATCATAGCAATTAACAAGAAAAATGTTTATTAAGCCTCACAGTTTTGTTGACATCTGAAAAAAAAATCATGATTTTGTCATCATTAGCTACATATTTCCATTGACTTGATATTCGCTAATTGAAAGGAAAAAGTTTTAATTAATATGAAACTAAAGGACCACAAAAGCAGTTAATACACAAAATAAAAAAGAAAACATGAAAACACCAAATCTACTACTGATAAAATCTCAATTGATAAAAATGAACAGCTAGCTGCTGTGAAGAGTCTATGTTCTAAGGATATGTGATCCATTGAGATTTACAAACATTCCACTTTAATTCATATAAAACAAGTCTATTGCAGACTTAGCATGCTCATTTATGAAAAAGTATAAAAGATAAACATATACATGAAACAAAACAATACAACAAAAAGTTTAGCTTTAAGCTTAGTGATGCTCTAGGGCAACGAACCACTCCTTGCCCTCAAATCTCAAAAAATAAAAAATAAAGATAAAAAAATTCATATACTCCTCTGACCGGAGACAATATTTGTTTATATGAAATTTAACTTTTAAAGGAGAAGAGTAATCAATATATTTAGAGATAAATTGATGAATGTAACCAATTAATTCAAATGTATTCCTTCATTATGATTACATTGGGATGTGTGAAAAGTTACTTTTTCTAATGGTCAAATTCAAATACACTAAATTGGACTATTTTAGAATTGCTCTTTGTTTTGGAATGATTTAAAAAAAAGGTGAAAACAAGGCAGAGATATGACGAATTTCTCGGAATATTGTTAAAATAAAAAAATATCACAAAAGTAGTGTAAGTTGAGGGTTTGTTCTACATTAAGGGTCGCCGCAAATCATAATAGAGGATTCATTAAAAAATTATTTTAAATTGCTATTTTTTTCAGAGACGAAGTTAAGGGAGAGCGATTTTTTTTTTTTTTTTGGAAAAGCCTTCACTGCTCCTAAAATGAGCGGCGAAGGCGAGGCGAAATTTTTTTTGTTAAATGCCTCGTCCCTCATGTGATGAGTAGCAAATCATAATTATTTAATAAGGAATTGCTGCATATGAATTATGCAGCGATTTATTTTAACTTTGTTCTAAAACCTAATCCTTACCCTAACCTTAAAACTGAAATCCCTAAACCCTAACACCTAATATAAACCCTAACCGTGGAAGCCTAAAATTTAATTTACGTAGAAGAATTATGCTAATTTCATAAACAGTGATTAAGCATGCTATTAAATGAAGATAAATTTGCTGAAGTCATCCATTTTTTAATTTTTTGGTTTTAATATTAATTTAAATAGCGATAAATAATGCAACATTCAATGATAAATGGGTACACTAATTAGTACATGAACTTGAATGATAATAAAACAAGAGGTTTGGCAAGAAAATTTTTAAAAATTTGAATATCACCTACCAACACACCTCTTTCCCTTATCACGCGGAGTGGTAGAGTAGCCATATTTTCAATATATCCTTTCGTGTGGTAGATCTCGTCCCAATTGTAGCCGTTTAGACCTCTGAGGTGGTGCTTGCACTTGTTTAGGCGTTTGGTCCTTGTCATCATCAACGAAGGGTCCAGCACAGGAGCCTAACCGCATCTGGGACAAAAATTATGTATAAACGTCTTGGAAGGGGCATTAATGGAAACGTTGTCATTGTCCATACCCAAAAAAAAAGATAAGAAACCCGTTCGAGATCCCTAGAAAGTGGTACATATGGTCAAGATCATCCTAAAACTTATTTTGTTGACGAAATGATGTATCAGGTATAGTAGAGGACGATGCAGTAATAGACGTATGGCAAAATACGGTTATGGGAGTAGGCGTCTCACTGAAATGATCTCTAAAAGCTGACACAGTGGGAGGTGTGAAGAAAGCTTCAGTGTGAGGAAAGTGTGTGCCAATAGGTGGGTTGTATTCGGACAGTGATGAAGTCTGCGTTATGTTTGTATCCGCCATATCAACAGCATGTGTGGAGGTGCTCCCTTTGCGACGCTTAACTACTTGTTTCCTACCATAGACCTCTCTAGGTAAATTCTCGACAGCCATCTAAAAAGGGGCAGTACGAGAGGCAGTTTGGCCAACATCTTGACAGTTTAATGGACAAACTACCTTTTTATGTCCTAGATTCAAGTACTGTAATACCCAAATGCCTCCTCACGAATCGCTGCAAGTCCCGAACGAGCACACTGTGCAGGATTCATGAGATAGAGGTACATTCCACAGATCGAACCGATCCGAGACATAGAATCAACCTAAAAAAAGAGAATTTGTATATTGTAGTCATTTCATATGTTAAACAAAAAAGCAAGCATATGGTTAGATAAAAAAATATAACTATTAAATAATTTACCAAATAATTGAACTGTCCTCCATCTCCTCAATCAACGTCATGTCGGGCCTGCTATTTTGGTGTCATACAATGTCTAGAACTGTAGGCATCATCGGATCACATTGATAGCCACCAACAATCAATTGAGCATGATGCGTCCAGGATTGCACCCAATGATTATAGCACCAGACCCAATCCTTTCCAAAATAGCCTGAACGACCTAGAGAATATAATTTCTTACCTGTGTCTGTGTCAAAGAAGGCAGCTCTCGGCTGACACATCCCAAACATCGTAGTACCCGTTGTGAAAGGTAAAATTCAACAACCTCTCAATATATTAACAAACTACTGACTACCATATATATTGTCCAACTGAGTAATAGGCAGAAAAGAAAGCAATAAATTTGACAAAATAAGGCTCCCAAATAAACTATGACACTGAGAATGTGGAATTAAACTCGATAGTAAATACATAATGACAGTACTATAGCAAAACTGTATATCAGTCGAGTACCTCATCGACTCCCATCTTGGTAAGTACATCACGAAATAATGACATAACATGCTATAGCATGTATTTAGTTGTACGTTCGCCTGCCCAATGACCGCCTCTAGAAAAATCATTTCCCTATACAGCAGGAATTAGCATAGTAGGGCGAATCCTGATCATTCTCTCTCACACCCATAACTGTTAAAAATATAAATTGTGCATGTCAAATCAATAATACATTCAACTAAAATACGAACATTCAAGCATCCCAAAGTTGTGCATCCAATATCTGTAAAAGCATGTATGGGCCAACTGTGCAACTTCTGGTCGCGTAAGACGCTTTACAAAGTCGGGAGTACAAATAGCCAAGTGTGGTGTTGCCCCAACTGAAGTGACTCAGACCCTCTATATCTCGCAAGTAATCCAACCAATGACAACTTACAACGTTTTCACAGGTGTCAACAAATAACTGTCCATCAAATAAAATCAAAAAATAGAACCGAACATGCTGTCGTACTAATCCTCTGGTGCATCATCTGGAAAAAACTCGTACAAAAAGTCGAATATGGGTACAAGTTTCGACCCCCCATCGTTGAAGTGACGGGTCTCGGGGCTAAAGTCTAGAAGCTCCTCGATCAAATCTTTCTTATGTGCAAGATTCCTATTTCGATTGACTAGCTTCACCGGTAACCCATCAACACATAGGCCCCCATAATACCTCCACGTCTTGTAAAGTGACAGTCGCCTTACTCATGGGAAGATGAAATGTGTAGGTCTCTTGCCTCCATCGCTTAATAAGTGCAATAATCAATCCATGATCAAATTCAAAATAGCCTGCCTGTACGATCCCCCAAAAGCCTATAGCATGAAGATAGTTTGCTATCTAGAGGTTCAGCTGATTCCTCACTAGGTCCCAAAAAATCCATCAGCTCACTTTATATCAAGCTAACTCTCGTGCCCTAAAAACATTACTTTCAATCTATGTGTATCTTGCAAATATAATGTGCCATTTTCGTGTGGACCTTCTATAGGATTGGGGGTCTATTTAGATCAATTTGACATATCTAGGATAGTCTGCACAAACAAAAATTTATTAATATGCATGTGAGATATTTTTAGATTTATAAATTGCGGATCAACAACAAATATATAGTTGAAAATGGCTAACAGCTAAAATAGATTTCGAACATAGTTTTCGACAACCACATAACTTCTAGCTAATATTTTTCTGTCATAATATTTTTACACATGAAAATGACTAGAATAAGAGCAATTGGAGGCATTGTGTCCTGTCAGTGAACAATGGCTACAGCGACAAGGTGTATTGGAGCAACGACGATCCATCTAGTTATGTATTCTAACTATGACCTTAGGGTCGAGTCTCTTTTATTTAGTTCTTCCAACATCGTAGTTAAATCTAAACTCCGAAAGGACCCAATAAGTCTTGTCTGGCAGTAGTTGAAATTGTTCTTGAAGCGAAGCTTGTCAAGCTGAAAATGTGTGCACATGACTAATCAGATGGTATAGATTAGTGCCCGACCGATAACAAGCTGCACATACGTACAAGCATGGGAATCTAAGTTCAACCCACTTGCTACACGTATGTGACGACCCCACCTTACCCTAAGGCATACCCAGGGTTTAACGAACCATCTACCTAACTCTCTTCAGGACTCACTCTCTCAACTTAAAAACACAAATCATAACTTCAAAAACAAGAGGAGCAGTAGTTCCCAACCAGAAATTTATATACATATTTGGTTATCTCGAATATCCATACATACCCAAAATGTAATAAAAGATTCAAACTCTAGTTGAAATCCTAACCCTAGATGAGCACTAGTCCTATTACAATTACAATAGCTAAAAGATCTAGACATAAATCCAACCTATCCCAATCACATGCCCATGCTCGCAACTCCTGTAAGAAAAACAAACTAATGGAATGAGCTAAAACTCAGTGAGGTTCCAAGACACCATGCAAACCAAGTAGCAAGTTGGCAATTATGTATAATTTAAAACTCAAAGTAAAAGAAAGTAAAGATTCATAAGAGTATGCATTAACACTTCAAGTAACCAGACAATCAGGCAATTAACACTTTCATGTATAAGGATACAGTTTGCCCTCGCGAGCTAATCTGACAGCAGCTGGTCACAAATCGGTTGACATTTGGTCGACCCTAGAAGTATAGTAACAAGTCCAGTAGAGCACCACTTAACTCCCATCTCCATCCACCGATCAAACCCCCTACTGGACCCGAACTCCAACGGTAACAGTGGTGGTAATACTCTAGTATACCGAATCCAGTGAACCACATCCATTGGATTACACAATAAACAGTGGAGAAACAATAAACAGTACCTATGATTTGCCAATGTCTTCGACCAAAACCTTGCCAACTCGATTCGACCAACTAACCAATAGAGGTTTGGGATCCTAGGCAGTGATCAAGTCATACATATATACATCAATCCACTTGTAAACAGTGTACAGTACTTAATCAAGTTAGGGCAAGTGTGATAAAGTACACCCTTGCTCACTCAAACAAATCAATTACCATCCCAATCACAATAAGAAAGTATTGTATTCAAATAGCAAGTCCGACCATGCAATTGGAGACACTCACCAATGATTCACTGTTTATCAAAATCAAGCTCTGGTCCAACTCCCTGGCCACTCTCAAAATCTGTGATTAAATATCGTGTAGCAAAATACAATCTGTCGTGCCCCATTTTCGCGATGAAAATAAGTATTTATAAAAAATGTGATTTCATTTAAAAAATAAGTGAAAAGGACCTAAAATGGGACTTTAAAGAATGCGACAGTTTGGGTCCAAAATTTAGTTTAAAAGGGTTTTTAAGAAAAATAGAAGTCGCCACTTAGCATTGAGTTTGGGTGTACCAAGTCACCCAAAAAATATTTTTTTGATAAAAATAAAATAAAATAAAACCCTTCTCAACAACTCCAGGTTTTTGAAAAACAAGAGAAAATGAGTTCAGGAATCACGGTTGAAGAAAGGGAAGGCAAAGATTCGATTAACTCGAGCCTAAGGCACCCTTTCAACCTAGTCTAAACTAGTTGCATGATTTAGTCAAAATTTCTCTAATCTTACCCTTCAATTTATCACGTTTGGATGTTTCCTATATGGATGCAAATCTAAATTTATAAAATATCGAAAGGGACAAAATTTCTATTCAAGGGTTTAATTGATACTAATCGCATTAATTGCGAAGGCCAAAATAATTCCTTGAAGGTGTCACGGATATGTGAATAATGAAATTAAAAGAAAAGAAAAGAAAATTAAATTATATACATAGGTATAAGTGATCAAAGGAAAAGGAATGCAGCATAATGGGTACGGGAGGCAAAAAACTTGTGACATAATTTTCTTATACAAGGATCGATGGGGTATTTAAACTAAAGAGTTATAATCACCCATTTTCCATATTTGAAGAATAATTCTCCTAACATGAACAAGCAAATGAACTAACTTGTTTTACAATTTCTTAAATGAGGTGCAATCCTAAATGATATGATTAACACATATAGAGGGTAGAGGATAATATAATAGGAAATATCATGCAAATGAAAAAAAGATCCTAAAAATGAAAATATGCATGAAAATGTAATGAATATCACACAAAGATGAATCTAATGCACGAACGATCTAAGGGTCTATCGTTGGACTAGCCAATTTCTAAAAAATCCTTACTAGCATTGGGCTAGCAAGTAAGCGAAGGGAGAAGCCACAACTAGCGTTGGACTAGTGTGGTGACATCATGTATTAATAATACATAGTAAAATAAATAAGGCATAAATTAAAACAAATAAACACATAAGAGCATGTAGCACGTAACACGTAAGCATAATATCTAGATGCAAAAATCTTAAAGAAAGCGGGTAAAGCATATAACACATAAGTCACATAAACACGCAAAAATCTGTCTATTACAGTAGGGAATCTAACTACAATCTAAAATGAAGAGATGAAAAAATCCTATCTACCCTATCTATTACAATAGGGGACCTAATTACAATCTAAAATGGAAAAAATATAATAAAACAAATCTAGTTATCCTATCTATTACATTTTTGAGATAGTTAAATGCCTAAATTAACTAAACAAATATAAGAAAAGTCGAATGAACATTTAAATCAAATAAATAAAGCATATAAAAATATATAAACACATAGGAACATGTAGGAGCACATAAGAGCACGTAATTGACATTGAAATAATAATAATAGGGGTACCTCCCTTTTGAAGTGGTGACTAAATGGAGTCAAATTGCCCTTGTCTTGCAGTGGAGAAATTACACAGTGGTAGCGGCAATGGCGATTTTTGATGATGATAACCTTCCCTACTTGTTTCTTAGCTTCTCCTTTCTGTTTTCGTTTCTTTTCTCCTTGTATCCGAGAGAGAGGAGTTGGGGTTGTTGTTGGTGTTGAGAGTGTGTGTGAAATTGGGAGGGGAAGATCCGAGAGTGACTTGGGTTTTTCTTTTTTTTTTTTTGTCTGTTGAGGGAGAGGCCGAGAGATGTCCTTTTTTGGAGCCCAAAAAGTGGAGTTTTGTTGTGTCTTGTTTTTGTTCTTGTCCCAGAGAGGAAAAGAGAGAGCCGAGAGATGATTCTTTTAGGGAGGAAAAGTGAAGTGTTTTGTTGATTAAAATGATAGCCTTCCAAAATGACAAGAAAGGTGCATGGAAAACATGATGAATTTGTCATACCAAATGACAAGAAAGATCAATGAAAAGAATTGAGTGTAACAATTGGTTAAGTGCATTTGGAACGGAAAATGATGAAAATGTGTAAGTTTAGTCATCATTTGATTTTGATCTTGATTTTTTGATTTTTTTAAATTTTCTTTTCTTAAGATAAACCTACAAAAATGAGAAAAAATATATATAAAAATGCAAGAAAATAAATGACCCAACAAATAGAAAATATCCAAGAAAACATAAAATTTGACCAAAAAAAATTGGCAAAAATTTGGTGTCTACACAATCAAATAGGGTTTCAAAATGCACAACCTTCGCTTGTTAATACCAAACAAAGATCATGTAAATAGAACTCATGACGCTTAGTAAACCATATGCAAGATATATGCATGCCCTTTTTTTTGAAGGAAAACGATTAAAACTTGCAAGTTTAAAACTAGACATACCCAACTAGAAATCATGTTTAAAGTGACCATACATTTTAGCAAAATTTCAACTTATATATCACAACCAAGGTGGATTCAAACATCCATAAACAAACTAAGTCCAAACCGACCAAAAATCACACCTTCATCCTCACTCTCGCTCACTTACACTATAAGAGAGAAAATCCAGCAACATCTCCCCTAATATCTTCAAGATTACCCTCCAATTTCAATCCTAGTTTCATAGTAAATTAATCCCAATCAAGGCCACATGTTATAGAGGACAAATGGTTCATGTTCTAGGTCACCAAAGCTAACCAAATTTAACGTACACATGGTGTATAATCTACTATAGAAAGGCTGAAAATTTTGAACCCTAAGCTGAAAATTGCAAAGTAAAACTGGAAAATTCTATATCAAAGCTAAAAGTTCATACTAAAGTTGAAAATTCCCATGTCAAGACTAAAAAGGGCATACAAAGCTGAAAATGGCATCCCAAGACTGAAAATTAACATAGCAAAGCTGGAAATTGACTACTAGAGCTAGAAAAATCGTATAACGAAACTAAAAGTGCATATCCAACTAGAAATCTTCATATCAAAACTTACAAGTCCATATCAAGGCTAGAAATTCTCATTTCAAGGCTGGAAAATTATAAATTGAAGCAGGAAAATTCAATCAACTTCACAAAATCATGAAATCTTCCACAAAACTTCCATATTCCAGTCATATATCCATTAAAATACAAAATAAGAAAGAGAAGAAAAGTTTCTTAACTTGATACCTTCAAACCCCAAGGAGAAAAAGCAAAACTAAAGCTTTCTTTCCCAAATCACTGCGCCACGAGCTTACTTGCTCCCTCGTTGCAACTTTCTTCGGATTAGATTTAGGTTTATTGTTGATTTTCTCACCAAATCAAGCAAAGATCAAGGTGAAAATTTGAAGTTTCTCCTCTCTTTTTTTCTCTCTAAAGCTCGGCCAAAAGGAAAGAAAAATGGAAGAGTTTTTGGTTGAATTTGTAAGATAACTACTATAAGAAAAGTCTTGGTCAAGAAGTCTTGGATCAATGACAAGTGTCGCGATCAAGTTCAAATCTTATCTCTTTGTCCCTCTTAGCCTCAAATTACTAATTTATATTCCTCTAATACACTCTTAACACTTTTAATCATATAATCCTTCTAACACTACACCCGTTCTTGTCCACCAAATTTATTATGCACTTTACCAATTAATCACACTACCACAATGCACTATAAAACTTAACATGCACCAAATTATATGAGAAAAGATAAAACTCTCAACTCAATCATTAAAGTATTTACAAAATTAAGGTAAATAAATTAGTCTAAAAGAAAATATAAATTAATTTTTAATTTAGTTTTTTTTTAGGAAATAAGAAAAATTTTAAGAAGCATATAAAATAATTTTCAAATCCTCACAACGTACATGTGCCATTTTCAAATTTGACAATCTGCACATTGCCAACTTTTCCATTAATCGCATCAATCAATGGTAATGCAGTAATTTCATCTCTATGATCATACACTTATACTAAATGCGTCCTTGTCTTTAACTCATTTTTCAAGAATTTCTTTCATATTTCTTTCGGGAAAGCGTATGTTGTGTTGAAGGCCAATTTCCACTTCAAAGTGAAAAGTTCAACTATTTGATTAAAAGTGAACTGTACGCATGCTGTTATTGGTAATGACCGAAAATTGCGCAATATGTTGTTAAAACACTCGGCTATGTTTGTGAGCGTGTGGTCCCATCGATATCCCCCATCCTTACATAACGCCCACTGCTCTGGCTTGATAGAGCCACCATTCAGCTATTTATACGCCTCTTCATTTAACAGCCAAATTTGTTCCATAAATGTCTCGTACTTCTTGGCCTGATTTACTGCTCCGACAGTGTGATGCCCTAAAAAAAAAAATTTTTGGCCGAAAGTTTTTTTTATAGAATCTGGCCGTATATCCGGCCGGATTGGCTGAGCATTTTGAAAAAAATTTGGGAAACTACTGCCTTGAATCCGGTCGGATATCCGGCCAGATTTTGGCCCTCTGGCCGGATTCTGCTGTCGTACAGTTTTCTTAACGATTAAGTTTTCATCTTTTGACCATATTTGGGTTCAAAACCCACTTTTCTTTCTTCTCCAAACTGACCGAAACTGTGAGAGAGAAAAGAGAGAAAAAGTTCATCTTGCAACCTCAATTTGCTCCATAAAAGTCATTTGCTAAGGAAGATGGAAGAAGGTGGTGGAGTGGTTTTGGTAAAGGAAGTTAAGCTACCAACTTTTCTTGGGGTTTGAAGGTAATCTTGTCAAGAACTTCCTCTCTACTACAAGTAATTGTTAATTGGTGGATTAGAGATGTTGAATATGTTGTTTTATGGAAGATTTCATGGATTAAAGTGGAGTTTGATATATTTCAGAATTTTTGGTGAATTTTCTGTCTTTATTTGATGCTTAAGCATATGCCATGGATTGATGGCTTAGTGGTGTGTGAAATGAAGCTTGTATATGCTAGATGTGATTTCCTAAGGAAAATTTCCGCTTGTGGGGTTAATTTCAGATTTAGGGTTTCTAATTTGGCTTTGTTTGTGGTTGGTTTTGGAGCTCTCATTTGGTGAGATATGAATGGTATTGTGGCCTTATTAAGAGTGTTTAATAGCCTATGCTGTATATGTATAATTGTGGTTGATGGTTATGGATTTGGTGATTGTTTGTAGGATGGAAAATAAAGAAATTAAGGGGAAGTGCTGTCCAATCTTTGAGAGCAGTTGATTTCTTTGAGTTTGAGTTAATTCTTGGTAGAAATGAAAGGCTTGGACTTGAACAAGGCAATGTCTGTTATGGATGGTTCCTGAGCTGTGATTGGTGAGTGATTCCACAACTAATTCCAAAGTTACTTTCGAACTAATTCTTGCATTGGTTACTCGATTGCATATCATTTGTGTTTGTGTGTGTGCCATGACATGATTTGGCTCCAATGAGTTCTTGGGAAGTCTTGTGCTTAGAACCAATGTCTCCACCACTATTATTTGGAGCACAAATGGCTCCCTATTACTGTTTGACTGTTAATTCATCTATTTGAGCGTTGGATGTTTAAGTACAATGATTTCACTAGCTCACAAGAGCAATAAACGTTTATTTGATTACTGAAACATGACATCATTGAAATGAACTATTGTGAACCTTATTTGATTACTGATTTTATTGGACACTCGCTGAGCTTCTAGCTCACCCCAAAATATATTTCTCCCCATAGGGCTCGAGGCAAAGGAAGCGCTTGTATTAAGTTCTTCGTGTAACTGGATGGATTATCTTCTGTACAGTTGGAGTTTTAGATTCATCTTGTGTAATAGTTAGGATTGTATGAATGTTTGGAATTGAACGAGTGTATGTGTACGTTCCACGCTTGTGATATGTATTCATGGAGGATTTGATGTATTATTTTTGAGATGTCCCTTGTAAGTTTTCGATTCACTTGTGGTATATAATTCGTGGAGCTTTTGAAGATGTACTATTTGAGATTGGCCTTGTACGTTATTTGAGCAAATTGTATCATACTTGAGGAATTTAATTAAGGATTGTAGCAAGTGAGTGAGTCCTGGCAAGAGCTGGGCAGGCGGTCCGCCGAACCCTTTGGTTCGCCCTAGGGGGAGGTGGGGCTGTCACAGACAGCCCACGTAAGATCCTTCAATCTAGAGAAAGATAAATGGACACCACTTAAACTCACATTTAGTGCAACTTTTAATGTATTAGTGTACATTCCAAAATATAAAATGTACATCTGACTCCGAAATTTTTGCGTAAAATTGTTCCGCACGTGTACTAAAGAGTGTCAGTGCACAACCATCGATTCCTTCCACTTAGGCAAAGTATTCAAAGCGTGTGTTATGCCCTTGTGCCTATCTGAAATAAAGCATATATTCTCCACCTCTCGACACATATGATGTCGCATTTATGACATGAACCATGTTCAACTTTGGTTTGTCTTCTCATCTACAACTGCGAATGCAATCATTAACTGCCGATTTGAGGTATCAAAGCCAACAACAACTAATAATTTTGCTTTGTACATACCCTTCATAAATGTGCCATCAACATAAGTAACTGGTTTACAGTATCAAAATAACTCGATCACCGGACCAAATGCCTAAACACGTAATGAAAGATTGTGCATCCAGCAGTACTGTGCAAATGGCGCTTCCACTCGACAACTGTTTTCAGATTGGCTTTCACTAACTCTTGTGATGCGAATCAAGACATGCCATCACACAATATTCAAGTTTCAAGTTGTGTCATTTAATTAGTATTGATAGCAAGGCTATAAATGTCAATTTTCTCGCTGTTTTAGGTCGTTTAAGTTAGCTAATAAATTCAGTGAGCTTAGCCTTTTAATTGAGCCGAATTCTAGTTGATTTAAGTTGTTTTAAGTTGTTTATTTAGTATTTTGGTTTCAGCCAGATTAAGTCCTTTTAATGAGCCGAATTATGGTTAATTTAATTAGAGTTTTAGTCATTTAAGTAATTCCAAATCATATTAGGGTTTGGGTCATTGTAAGGCTATAAATAGCCTAACTTTTTCATCGTTATTATCAAGAATTTTCTAGAAAAATATTGTGTGTTTTATTACATTCTCTTGCTTAGAGAGCCTTTCTTGAATACTTGAGAGTTTCTTGAGAGTATTCATCGAACTTATCAATCAAGTATCCACCTTAGTTGTGGTGTTCTTCTACCAATACTTTTGGTTCGCTAAGTCGTTCAATTGTGGGTTAAGATTCGATTCAAGGTTCATAATCTTAAGGGTTAGAAGGGTCAAGGGTTCTGCTTCAACTTGATTTCTTCATCTAGATCCAGGTTTTGGTGGGATACGAGTGCATACTTTCAGGCGGGTTCATATCATCCTGCATGTACGTAGGCAGTACGGCTATAAAAGTTGGCCAATCACCATACACAGTATCAAGTGCACGTCACCTAACACACCATGCTTTTTTGTACGAAACATCCATATCAAAAGCACGCTTGATGGTCATCTGTATTTCTTTGATGGCATAAAGTGGGCCTTTGTCGATGTGGTATATTATGTGCTTCACTATGAGTTCCGAAATCAATTGCCGGTAGTCATTGATATTTGAAACTCGCACACATGTGTGCTCCTTCGCAAATTTTACAATCTTCCAAATGTTATGTGTACATCTCAAAGTGACTCTTAGTTGCCAATTACATGGTGGGGAAGCACTGTAGGACTTGCAGTGAACATACCAAGTAGTTAGCTTACTTTCTCGCACTTTGTACTCCCTGTTGTGTTTGATTGTCCAGAGTTTAACGGCTGATTGCACATCTTTCTTTGTGTCAAACACCATTCCCAATCTAGACTCCTTTGGCCGTTCACCCCACACATTATCCTTCTCTGCAGCTACTTTGTTAAAAGGGTCGAAATCCAGTAAAGCTTTGACTCCTTCAAGTTCGTGCAGATGGGATGATATATGACACGAGATCAACGGACCTGGACTTGATTGCACAAACAAATTGCAGGATTCTTCATCTGTTTGATCCTGCTCGTGACAACTATCGTCTGAATCATCGCCGTCAAGTTCCAATTTCGTGTCTTGATCAACATCAATGCCTCATTTTTGGGTATGTTCGATATGAAAGACGTCGAGAAAATTTCTATTTAAGGAAATTTATCAAGGAAACTATTATTACAAAACATGGATTTACTTCTACCATCCTTGAACCTTCGATTTATATGGCCTTCCCTTGGATCTAGTTGCATGTAGGTGTACGCTATATCCACCAATTCATCATAGCTTGTTCGATATTTCACTAATATGGCTTTTTTGCACCTTAGGGAGTCATATGCGAATGATCCTCCTATCTCAACTATTTTGCCTCCTCAATGAAATTGAATCACCAATGCGATGTCCATTGATATTTTTACCTAATCTTACGAATATTTTTATGTCAACTTATATTTTTCAACAATTTCTTGTAATTAGTAATATTAATTCAACAAACGTCTTCATTAGTAATAACACCACTAATAAAACAATCACCAATTACAAATGAATAAGTAAAAATAAAATTATCAAACAAATAGTATTATTCAAACTATATGATTAATGGTTCTTCTTTAGTATTAATCAAATAATTATTACTATCTACTTTTAAATATTATTTACAATTAACTTGTACCCACCAACTCCTTCTTATAATTTACTATTATTTATTACTCACTAATCATAGTTACTATTAAAGTGTTGACCACTAATATAAATTAGTGCAACTTATTTCTTTTAAATATTAATATTATTTTCTATTTACTATTAATATTACTTACCAATTAATAGTACAAGTACTATTAATTACTAGTTACTATTTCAATTTACATTGTATTATTGCTATTTGCTATTTATTATTAGTATTTAATTTTAAACATTTATTTTTTACTTTTACTTTTACTATTTACTATTTACCATTTAATATATACTATTTACCTTTACTAATTACTATTTACTATTTACCATTTAATATTCATTACTAATTACTATTTTACCATTTACCATACATTTACTGTTTACCATTCGCCATTTACTATTTACTATTCACCATTTATGATTTATGATTTATCATTTACTATTTACTATTTATATTTTCTTATTCACTAATTTTAAAAAATTAAACATCTACTAGCTACTGACTTAGGACTACGACTATCAGATTGATCTAAAAATTACAATCTACAAAGGACCATTGATTATCAAGAAACAAACAATAATTAACTATCTAAAAGATAAATAGATTAAATAATCTTTCAAAATACAAATTCACATTTAATCTAAAAACAAACAATAAATAATCATCTACTAAGGATTACTGACTATTAGATTGAATAAACAAATAGCAACATAATATGCATAGTTTAAAATAATTGCAAATGTTATAGGACAATTACTAATAAAACCTTTAAATAAACTAACCTTTATAATAATAGACAACACCATTTTGCACTTCTTCAAAAATTCTTTTTTTATTCACCACCTTTTCGTCACTCGAACGACAATAACACTCAATTCACCACTTTTTCCAATCCAGGCTGTCACTAAAATGACAATACCACCCGATCCACCACCTTTTCTGATCCAAAGGATAATGACAGGCAGTCTTCTTGAGGAAGAATGGTTACTTTGAAAAGATAAAGAAGAAGATGAGGGGGGATTTGGATTTGGGGTTGTGTGAGAAATAGAAATGGTAGTCTGAAGTTGGGGTTCTCACTTGAGTGAATTATAGAAAACTATCGGCTTGATACAATAATTATAGAAAGTTGTTTTTGATACAATAATTGTATTGAATCTGCAATGCTACTTTGACTAGAAATTTTTTTTTGATTGAAGCTGGCACCGTTGATCTCTTGTATCAATAGTCCAAAGCTACTGCATTAAAAAAAAAAACTATTTTTCTATCAATTTGCGGCGAAATGAAAAAAACCTATGAACTACGACCTTGTATCGATTTGCGGCGAATGAAAAAAACCTATGAACTATGACCGTTGATCAACTGAAAACTAATGCAGCAAATGATCTTTGTGGTTTCAAAAAAAAAAAAAATCCAGTTCTCTGCATATGTAATTTGCAGTTATTTTTGGACCATTGATCAAGTGGATCAACTATCCACAAATTTCGCATGTGTGGAATAAAAAAAAAACCTTTTACAACGCCACAAATCAAGTTTGCGGCAATGTGTCAATTCTTCACAAATTTCGCTTGTGCAGAATAAAAAAAAATTATTCATACCGCCACAAATTTAATTTGTGCCGATATGGGGGCTGCTGATCAAGTGGATCAATGGTCCACAAATTTCGCTATGTGCGGCATTAAAAAATTAAAAATTCCTTTGCCGTAAATTTTGTGTGCAGCAATAGGATTTAAAATTTTTTTTTCCTTCACCTTCAAATCACGACCGTTGACATATATTAATCAATGGTCTATCTACGCCTAAAATAAAAAATTCTATCGAAAATCTTAGCTTAAAAAATTCTTAAGCAGTTGAAAATAAATGTAAAAATATGTCTGCTTTTTTTTTGCGCCGATATTCCCACCTGCGGCAACCCTTATATTATCCACATATCTTAAACAACACTTCTGTGATATTTTTTGGTTTTAACATTATTCCGAGAAATTCACCCAAAGAATAAACAAGGCACTACTTTAACTACACAATGAGAAAGATCACAAGACCACTAAAAAGAATGGGCAATTCCCACATATTGAATTAATTAAGCACAACAAACGTGAAAGCATGCTGAAAGATGGTCAAAATCATGAGTAAGGCTCCAATACAGGCATTTTGGTGCATCCAAGCTAAGCATACCGATGATAGAAATGAAAGTAGGAAAATATTAATTATTTTGTATTTATTTTTCACTTTTCTCACATTTAGATGTTTTTCATCATCCTCTTTCTTTCATATGTTATATTGTCATTTTCTATTAAAAAAGACGTTGAGATTGCCTTCTTTATTTACTATTTTATGCAAAGCAAAACCATGTATATTTTTTATGCATAATTTTCATATTTACTTTTATTTGCATTATTTATCTTCCATTACACAAGGAATTGATGAGTGGCAAAGGGAATTAGAGGACTAGCTGAGCCAGCCACCCCCGATAGGTTTTCAAAAATTTCTTTCAACCCTAGTATAATTTTGAAAATTTTCACTTATAATCGTTCCTAACTTAGTCTTCATTATTTATGAATTTTTTTCGCAAACTTGCTATGTAGCTAGTTGATTTACAACTTTTAGCTTTTTATTACATGCTTTAATCTTACATCTTGTGCTCTTAGAATATTATTTCTAGAGTGAAGCAAAATATCTAAATAACTAGAATGTGCACCCCTTAATTCGTTTCTCGCTTTCATTGTAAATCTATCAAAGTTTTTTAAATACTTTTTTGTATATATGTATCCTCTTTGGAAATTAAAAATTATAATGATTAAACAAATATATACCTAAACATTCTCTTCATAAACCTGTCGAATTGCTAGCCAGGTATGCTATTTGTGTACTTTTGGCTCAAAGCTTTTAGATATGATTATTGTCAAACTTTAAAACCAAATAGTCAAATTATATTTGTAACTGCCACGGACACTTTGATCTAGTAGTTAAAATATAACTCCAGAAGTTAGAGGTTCTAGGTCCTCCTTTCCTCGGGATGCATCTTGTGATCCATTGTCCCCCAACCAAAAAACTTGGCTCTGCCCCGCAGTGATGAAACAAAATATGACCTTTCCCCGTTCACACACATGGTCTATTATTGGTAATAGCATACACAAATCTAGGCCATTGTGGAATTAAACTGCTAGTTATTATTTGCATAAAATTTCAATCATAGTATTCTTTACTTAAAATGCAGCCTAGCTATAGAAATACCTAAAAGCTTTCCCTGCATCTGCCCTCAAATTTGCCTTTCGAGCCGTAAATATACAGCCACTCTATTACAAGCTAACAAAATGAACTTGGCCTATGTACAACAATGCCCCTCTCATGGATGCGGAACCATTTAATCACTATAGGACAGCAGAATTTTCCTACCTTGTACCTGTTGAAGCCATTATATTCACTATCCAATAGTATCCCAAGTACCAATGAATAGTGCAAGCAACATAAAGCGCTTCAATCAACCCTTCACTTGATAGCGCGGAAGCAGCAGCCAAAGGGATTTGAATGTTCATTCTTCCAATGGCCACTCGCACTTTTGACAAAATTTCAACAGGTTTTGTTGTGCTATCCTCAGCATGCTGAGGCTATGCAGTTATCACTCTACAGCAGCATAGCAGTTAAAAGACATCAAAACCGCACCAAATTCAACGTCTTTTGGACCTCCTCCTTTTGCCAAGAAGTTTTAGCATGTTGTCAGTGACGTCAGGCTGAGACTTGTCATCTTCATCATGCTTTTTGTCGGTGTGTGTCAACCAAGCCAATGCCTCAACAGCGGCATCCCTCTCTGCAAGTGCTTTGCTTCTCTTTGGTTTACCCACAAACTGCATTCCCTTGAACTCTACCAATGCCCTAAATTCATTTGTCTTGAGGTGCTTGATTTTATATTTAGGAGGAGAGTGACCAGCCCTCATCAACAGAGTTTGTAGCAGACTCTTGGGGTTCATCCCATCTCTTGTAAATCTGTCATTGTCAGTGGACTCTTTCACCCGCTTGCTTTCACGACCAAAAACAAATCTCCCCTCAGACTGATCTCCCGACACCAATTCTTGTACAGCAAGCATGAGGTATTTCCCCTCTTTATGGATATCAAGACTAGGATCTTGAAACTGCATTTGTAAACAGCAAAGCAGTCATTCCATTGGAAAGCTATCATAATACAAACTTAATGTACAGAAAGAACAGGAGTCAGAACAACCAGTGCTGATAAGTGATATCAGTGATCCCGTCAGTTAAACTGTCACGCGAGACAAATACAACTTTCAATGAAATGACATTTAATTCTGTACAGAGGGGTTGATCACAATTTGCTTAGCTCTTGAAACTGCAAGCACTTGCACTCTTCATGATTATGATATTTTAGACAACAAATGTGTTACACAAGGTTCTTGCTGCTAAAAGGTCAGGAAATGGTAAACGTTTTCAGCTAAAAGTTAATCTTGCTATTATAAATCCTGGCAAGAGCCATACTGTAGTATATCTATCTCTCCCACTAGAAAGTCAGTTTGCAGCAGCCAACCTCACCATTCAAGTACAGGTTTCATACTCAAGTAATGTTGAAGAAAGGGAAAATGTAAGGACTAATAAAAAGTTCACCTTCTTCCGCAGAAGGTTTTCCATCTCCTCCTTCAGCTTCAGGTAGCACTCGGCCAAGCTAGGATCCATAAAAAACTCAATATATCCTTCTAACATCTTCAATTGTCCAGCCTAAAACCACAAGTACGAGAAAGATTACTAAAAATAGAAATCATTGGAATCCAAATATATCAAATCATCAGCTGAAGAAGAGAGCTACCAGAGTTCCATAGTTGAGGGCACCACCAAAAAGGATCAAGATTGAATCAGATACTCCAGTGGAATCACGTAAGAAAACAGTATTCACCTTCACTTTTTCACCAAAAACCAACCATGGATACGGTATTGTTTGATAGCGGGCATTCACAGAATTCTGCACAAAACCATAGATGTCACTAGCCAAAGGGAGAAGCTAGAAAGCAAGCAATACCCCATTGCAGGGCACAAACATGACTTGAATACTGAAATCAAATAATTAATTGTACCCATATATGACACTAACAAAAAACTATGGCCTGACACAGCTACAAACTGACACACACTAGCCGCACTATGCCCTTAATGTTGTGATAATCCAAGTATTAAACTAAGTCATATCAGCTTTCAAAGCGCAGACCAAGCTAAACTGCAGCATAAGGCAACTGCTCTCCCTTTATGTTGTCATAACAGACCTATGATCTGCAGCCAAGTCTATACTGCCAGACATTCTTCTTCACTTCATTTGAATCCAGCCTCAAGTTCATGCAATTCTTTCATAAATATGTTAAAAACACAGCATCCTCTTATGTTAATAATGGATACTTTAGGACACTGCAAGTTGTATCACTGTAGATCAAATTCAGAGGAAAATATTTGATGAATACACATGAGACAAATGAAGAGGAAGTTGTTCCATCATATAATCTGATACCGTTTCAAATGATAAACTAGAGAACTGCACAAGTTAAAAGGCTAGTTGCAAATGGCAAATGGCTAGTTGCACACTTGTATAGCAAAGTTTTACGTGTCCCTTCCATGAGTGTCAGAAAGGAAAATTGGAAGAAAGGTAGATTCACATCGGAAGAAAGACATTCAGAGGTTTTTTTTTTTTCTTTTTTTTTTTTGGCAAAGTTATATCAAATGACCACAATATACAAAAGAAAAGGAGACATGAAATATATTGTCCAGGATAGCAGTGCAGTACATGGGAGAAAAGCAAGTCAGCCACTTTAGGATTTAGTTTGTTTCTTGCTTTGAAATGCTGCAATCCAATATTTTGTTTCTTTCAATATCCTCTCCTCTTTTTTTTTTCCTCTTCTTTTTTGTTAATTCCATTTTCCATGGCCTTCTTATTTTTCCCTTATTTCTTGGCTCCATTATAATGTAATAATTTCATTTACCAAACAACAAGACGAGAATCAGACAGGAAGACCTCAACTGGGTACATCAACTGATGTTTAAGAATCAGAAACCTGTAAGAATAATGGATGGCAAACTTGCTTTTTTGTTACTCTTACTAGTAGGCATTCTTCAAAACTCAAAACTCTTCAGGATTGAAGCAAACAGAGCACAATTTGATCAGTAATTGCACAAAAGAATTTCATGGACAGGCATGAATAGATGTTTTATAATCAAAGATGCTGCCTGGTAGAGTATTACTTGCTCATGCTAATTTTTCCCTCGGTTGTCAGCCAACTATCTTTTGGTATCATGAACAAGCTTGTCTAATTGGTAATTCAACAAAATTGCAGTACAGGAAGAAAAAGGGGGGGGTGGGTAAAATTTATCTATGCTTGGGTAAATTATGCTAACACAATCATCTTCTGTGATAATTGGTGCACCCCAACACCAGCTATTAGCATTCAGTTAAACATTGAAAGTGTTGATCCAAACCTAGTAGAGAGTTAGTCTTCTCCTCACAGTAGCATACTGTCTCAGTTTGCCAGAATAAGAAGCACAATATGAGAATAGATATTTTCTGAGTTTCACCAACAGTTTTGTGCGATTTAGAATCATGCATGAACAATTCCTCCCAGACATTTAAGTACCAAAGAAATCATTACATGCATTCCCTAGATATCAGTTATGTGTGTGTCTTTAAAGCATACCGCATATAGTAAGACCTGACCATCATCCATTGTCTTGAAAGACATTGACGTCTCCCTGTGCTGAAATGAAGAATAAGGGGCGAATGACTTAATCAATTGTATTTGTTAAAACATCAAATTAGCAAACAGAGTCACCTTACCACTACAGATGCAACTCCAGGAAACAAGCCAGAGCATATAACTGCCCGGACCAATGATTGATTATGACTTAATTTATTGTTTGTTGCTGCATCCGCATCCAACAATCCAGCGTCTTTCAAAATAAAGCTGAACTGCTTCCGAAGAGAATGGATGGCTTGAAGAGTCTGGACAGAGAGGAAGTTCCTCCAACAGTACTCATATGCAGATCCTTCTCTCTCCGCATCCTTCCATCCTTCATATGCACGGACAAGAGCCATATGGTCGCTATAGTCTTTAACGGAGAATCTTGACTTAGCTGTCCCTGCCAACTGCATTAGAAAGAGGAACATGTTTAGCCTACAAATATTCCTACCAAGTATGATTCAAGGCTCCATACAGTCAGACAAATTATAGAGAAACTATTAGAAATGTGGGTCTGCAAAATACCGAGCAGTTTTTTCAAGAAAATAGAGCAAGAATTAAATTGCTCAACCTAACAATGTATACCATTGGCAATCAGTACAACTCTACAAGGCATGCTTAACAGGATTCTTGGTATGATTCCACAAAACAACACAGCAACACGTGCAAAGAAATGCATTGTGACCCTCAAACTTTGAGGGCAACAGGATTCATTCTGTCAAAAAACCTAAGGGTTGAACTTGCACAACCATCAAAGCATTATCTAACTATACAAATCCCTTATACCAATAGTTTAGGTCAGGCACTTGATAGAATTTATGAATTCATCATGTTCAAAGCAAATACTTTTACCTACATGACAACTAGTGCTTTTGATTTTCTTATTCGAGTGACTTCAGGATTTTTAATTTCTCTAATCCTGTGAATAATAATCATAACTTCACATGTTTAACCTCTACTTTGCATGGTCTTGCTGAAAATTCACAAAGAATCTTAATTCATTCTCTCAAATAGTGCTCGATTTTTTAACCAATACTTACAAATCTCCACAAACATGTTTACATCCATTTATATAGGTTCAGAAGTAAAGGACATGACCATTAATGGCCAGTCAGGCTGAGCTTTGGTATTCCATATTCTTGACTGTTGGAGTCAGGAGAATAACATCATACAAAAGCTAGGATAAGCTGATCTTCGTAAAGATGAACTGCACAGGTTTTGATGCTTAATTGCCATTGTCAGGATGAATTTGCTAATTGAATGATGTGAAATTGCATTCGAAGTTCAAACAATCTACTAAAAGGCCTAACACGTTGAAGCAATTAGTGAAATGATAAATGTGGATAAAAAAGAGATGTTGCGAAAGTACAAGTGGTGGTTGAATAAATGCTACTTTACAAGCATATAATCCACATCAGGTGGTGAAAATGAGGGACCCAAACTTATGTAGTGAAAAGAAATGGCATCTAATATAGCTTTGATCCTCACTTTAGCAAATGCAATCAGCACAAGAAGAAATTCTAGGGATTCCAAATAAATCAACAAAGTTCCCATAACATCAGCTAAATACTCTCATATGTCCTTAAATAATTCCCATAACATCAGCTAAATACTCTCATGTGTCCTTAAATAAACTCATGATATTCGTATGCCATAAACAGGTGAAAAATAAAAGATTTTTTTTTTTTTTTGAAGATGAAGATATTTAAGTTTCGAGGCATAATTTTAAGAAGTATCTTGAAAAGGGACCATATGGGTATGCCTTGCTAAGCAAACTTGACTTAAGATTTCCTGTGTACTTTGAAACATCTTATTCTTTTCTTTTGCACAAAGTCACTCATACAAGAAAACTGGCATCATATGTGCCACATATCCATTTCTGATTCCATTCTTTAATCCATTCTGATTCCCCTCTTATTCTTTTCTTTTGCACTAAGTCGCTCATACAAGAAAATGGCATCATATGTACCACATCTCCATTTCTACCAAAGCTAGTAGAAAATAAGAATATCAAAAAAAGAAAGCAAAAGGCATTTTAAAGCATTGAATGAAACTATTTTCAGTCTTGTACCCACATCCTTTTTGTCTTGAGGCAAAAGGAAAGGATCCCTGACACTAAGGCCAGCCACAATTGTCAAAACTGGATCAAAACAACGAAAAACAGCACCCATAATCAGCATCTTCCCAAGCTTTGGATCCACAGGAAGCACCGATAAAAACTCCCCTGAATGAGCAAGGAATATGTAGTTTCATAAGAAGCCTGGTATGATACAAGAGGTTAGGCGTATTGAACATCAATTTAGTCAAAATACCATACCAAGATTTGTAAGATTTTCACTTTCATCTAATGCACCAATCATCTTTAAAAACCCAACAGCATTTTGCACCTGCAAGACATTGAGATGTGCATTTGATTAAAGAAACAACAACCTATTTGACCAGAACAAACTAAACGGTATTCATTGTACCTACAGATATGTAAAGTATGAACATATAAAACCATCAGCAGAACTCTCAGACACTTCTTTTAAGCCAGATAATCTGTAAGCCCTGATACTCATTTATCAAAATCATACAGGTTAACCTGAAGATACCATCAAATTAAATTCATCACTGAAACAGTGGCCAAGTGGAATTCATTACTCAGCTAACTCAAAAACTTGAAACCTAAACTCAAAAACTTGAAACCTAAACTTATTCATTTCTTTAATTCCTCTGGACACTAAAAGAATTCTATCGCTGAAGAGATTCTGCTTCTACGAAATGCCCTACATTAAAGTGTCTATTCAAATTTTTGAGACATTTTTTTACATATATGTTTACAAGTATGTGTATCCTGTTTAGACTACATTGTTGATTCAATTCAGATGAGAAAAAGATAGTGTTTGGATTGTAAGTTATTTGAGATATTTTTACTGTAGCACTTTTTGTGATGTGATGTATGTGAGATAAAAAGGTAATTGGGAAGATAAAAAGGTTTATTGGAAATTGTAATGGTGATGTAAGCAAATATATTTGGGCAAATAACTTACAATCCAAACACATTTGAAACTCAAACTTAACATGAAAGAGTCATTTTAATTGCTTAAATCTGGAAAAGATAGAAATGTATATCCACATAACATTGCTCAACCATCTTCGAAGCAGCTCGGAAGAAAGTGGGGAGCGAGGATGTGAACAAAATGGGAAAAGCTTACCGCCAAAGGTTTAGGAGGCTGAAGGGCAGATGAAAGAAATTCTCCTATACTTCGAACTTGCAAACTTTTGATTTGTAAGCAGAGAGAATTTAAAGGAGTTCTCAACAATTCAGGAAGTTGGTATTCAGCAAAAGCTTCAAAAACACACCGTGGGTACAGATGGTAGCACTCACCCGGCTGCACACGACCAGCTCTACCCCTTCTCTGCAACCAAGAAATAATAATGACCTCCTTTGTATAAGCAGATAAAACCAAAGATATTATTAAGTTTCACATGAAGCTTGCTTTTTGATTAAGTATAATCATCCAACTAAAGGAGATAAGCAAAAGGAAATCGAACAGAAGAGGAGATCTTCTTTAAGGACCAATTAGACTTCGGATTCCCTAGTCAGCATTTGATCATGGGGTAAAAAAAGTAAATATATTAAATAGTTCATTCTACTGTTCAATGATAAACATTTAAAAAAATGAAAATACAAGAGCAAAAAACATGTTAACTAAATACATAAAACAGAGGAAAAAAAAAGGTTGTTCTTGATCCCAAGCATTGCTATTTTATGCTTTTATGAGAACAACCAAAAAACTTCTCTGAACGCCTGAGCACTTGCAAATAATATAGGCTTACAATGTTCTACAAGCAATCTTCACTTGGATTGCCAAAACAAAAACATAAGAAACAATATAGACACTCCCCAATATATCAAAATCAACAAAAACATAAATACTGATCCTGATACAAAAGATACAAAGGAATGAGAACTTTATAGCATCAGCAAAAATAGGAATATTCGAGGAATGGTAACTAGATTTGGAGTGAAGCAAAAAATTGGAGTAATGAACTCACTTGCCGAGCAGAAGCCTGGGATATCCACGAAGGCAGTAAACAAGGAGTGTTATTCAGTGCGTCATAGGTAGTCTCCTTTGCTTTTCCGCAATCAACCACAAAAACTATGTCATTGATTGTAATACTAGCCTCAGCCATATTAGTAGCAAGTACAATTTTACGAACATTTGGAGGTGGCTTCTCAAATATGAGTTTCTGTAGATAAATATCACCTTGTCAACAAAATGATAATGGACTATAAAAATACAGAGTAAAAGCAAACAAAACTAAAAAATATAAAATAGGAAAAACTCAGAAGACAGTGTCATTTCCAAAAGTGAATGTATGGCATTACACATTAGCTGAACAGGGTGTTACACTTGAATTAAACAGATCCATCCAACAACTTGAGAATAACCATCAACAATGATAGAAAAGTCTTCTAAAAGCCAAGAAATAGAAGAGTCCAAGAAAATGGAAGGAAAAAAAAGAGTACAGTGTATGACGAACAACACACTGCAAGGAGATCAAACTCCATATGAAAAGCTCACGCTTTCTGTCAAGTGGTGGTGGTGGACCATGTGCAGTTAAGTTTTCAGTCATAAGAAGGACAGAAAGAAGAAAAAGAATCAAAGATTAAGAAATTGAGGTGGCACATTATAACTGATAAGAGGATGAGAGAATGGATCATGGTTTAATCGTTATAAAATTGGGCCCAATCCAATGACATCCGTTTGTATAGTGGATGTAACTGGATTCAGTTAATTCAATCCAGTATCCAATTATATTAAGCCATTTGTATCCTACATTCATTAGGACCACTCTAGCTAAAGGGCAACACCTGTGGCAGCCAACTGGCTAAGGCTGGCTAGAACTGCCAAGAGGACCAGTAAAAAACAAGACAGGAAGAATTTTGCTGTCTGCAGCTTGTGAAGTCAAAATTCAATTTTGATGTGATATTTGAGAGATACGACCCTTGGTGTCTAGATAAGGCGCCTCATCAAGTTAAAAAATGATAATTGAGTGACAACAAGACGAAAGATGCTGGGACATGCCATATACTTGTCTACTTTAGTGTGCCCTTGAGCTTACAAGTCAGTCTAGGAGAATCATATGAACATAAGATTTGGTGGATTCAGAAAGGAGATAGAGAAGTCTGAAGGTAACTTATTTGCAGGATTCAAAAATTACCGCCTACTGATTGGACTTGGGATACTTCTTAATAAGACAGAAATTGGGGAGGCACTCTTGGTATATGGGCCATCAGCTTCCCTCTTGCTTATTGGTCAATTGTCAGCAACATATTGCTGTAAATCCAAAGGTCAGCTTAGGCTACGAGAGGAGTACCATTATTCTCCATGTTCGTTGATGAACCAGAATAAACAGCACTACACAAGACTGCTCTGGGCAATCTCCAAGAACTGTAGTTTAAGGCACGGAAACCAGTAGCCTAACCAGCTAGCAATCAACAACCTTATATCACTAATGTTTTGAGCAATAAAGGCACACCAGGTGGTGTATCCTAACTCATTCCAGAAGAATTGAGATCTAGCCTTGCCATGGAGGTTGCACTGCTATAAAGGGTGCATGGTATTTGAGATGTGAAGCTTTGGACATTGGTAGTTGGGAGCTTTAGCAATGTTGACCATATCATGCAGAAGGTACAAATGAACCATGGAAAGAATGCTTCCCTTCTAAGGCTGCTTCCCTCCTAAGGCAAGGCAAATGCAAGTGATGCCTAGGTAGGACAGGCACCATCGCAAGTTTCAAGCAAAAGAATTGTTCCTCAACCGTTCAAGCAGCCCTCAGTGCTCGAAGCAAGCAAGCATTCTGGCCTTCCTAGAGGGGCACAGAGAACCAGTGTGAAGAACAGTACATACAGAATATTGGAGACAAAGGCCTGGCATTCTGATGATGCTTGTGAGAGTTCAAGTATGTTCCCTAATACTAGGTTCATCATCTTGAGGCAAAACTTCCAGACGGTGGTCTTAGGCACAAGGGTGACTGAAAATTACATGAAATGTCGAGTATAGCGCTATCAATTTTCACAAGATGTGAAACAGTTGGGTGAATCTCGACCTATAGCTAGTTGAATTGAGCAGTGCCACATGAAGTAGATGCTAGCATAGGGAAATTATTGCTTCCACAAAAGGGTCATGATCATACTTGAATGCGCAAATCCTATGCAGTTGAGTGAGACTCAAAATGTTCTCACTCACTTAAATGGAAAAGACGTCCAAAAATGGAATCTTAAGAAAGCAGGTGTATGTAGAAGGATTTGGATACCACCAGAAGCTGGCGAAAAATTGCTGATTATATCATATCACTGTATGTGCAAGCTAGCCTTAGCACAAATCATGCTACAAGACAAGAGTATTAGAGCTCTATGATATTATTCCTGAAACAAGAATACCAATAGACTGCTGATGCATATGAACCACTGGAAGTCTAAGCAAAAGTCAACCTTAATCTACATTTTCGGAGCAAGTAAAGCAAGAAGAAAACTGAAGTGAAGACAACATAGACTAATCTTAAATCTACTAAAGGGGGAAAAAACTATTCTGAATCTATCCAAAAGCAAATACTGGATTGGACACAAATGATGAAGTAGGTGCTGAAGTGAACTTCTCTTTTTCTTTCCACCTGTATCTAAGAAAAGGAATACGAAGCTTGCAAAAGAAAATTGATGGGATACGTAAGAAACTTGGAAGAGCAAATTAGTCTTCAATAGTACCAAAAATGAATGTTTGAGATAAACTTATTAATCCATTGATATCCAAATGGAGCATATTCATATCAACATAAGTCAACCATACCACTTTGGCATGCAAAAGAAAAAGGCAGCAAGGAAAAGCAATATCTTAGAAAAGAATATGAGATTCAACAACTTCAATACGTTGGGAAATTAAAGCCCTCTTCCAGCACATTGAGGCAGGTAAAACAAAGAACTATCTATATAACACATTGATATTAAAGCTAGTGAGTAGTGACACCAGCAAATAAATGATAACAAGAATAAAATACTTTAGGAAAACAAAATATCTATGGTAACAATGATCATCAGCATGGTAAGAACAGTACAAGAAAAAGGAACTCAAAGAAAATGCAGCACCTGTTCAGAGGTTGCCATTGAACCATGACATGTAAGTAGAAGCACCCTGTTAGGGTCACCTAACAGTGGATGAGCTTTAATTTGATCCCTCAAGCAACTAATATCCTCCCAACCAGTCATAAATACCAGCACAGCACCAGGTCGTTCCTTCCGACATATATGGCATAAAACAGCCTCTATAAGATTGAACCCAGTACAATCAGGTGTCCAACATGAGAGTGAATCACGTGCTCTGGCACTATAATTCTCAAAGTTTGAGTTATTCAGAGCGTCCTGTGAAAAGATTCAAAAGCTCAAATATGAACATTACTCTTTGTAGGTCCAATGCATGTGACCTGCACTCTTTGAATAGTTGTTGTCTACCAGTGAAGATTAAAGAAAGTTACATTTAAGCAGGATTGAAAGAGGTAGTTCTTATAACAAGATAATAACATACAGCAAAAATGGTGGTCCCAGAAAAGATTTGGTCCACCAATTTTGTCCAGTTACTACCTTAGACGAGGTATGCATTTCAAGAAAGACAAATTTCTTCGCTCAAACCAGTAGTAGCATTTATAATTATTGGAATAGTTACCCTATTAGGGAAATGGCCTTCTATTAAGATATGAGCTTTAACTTTCCACCACCTCCCCCTTGCTACAGGAAGTATGCCAACATACACGTGATATGAGCAACAAAAGAATACCAGCCCAATGCAGAAGAAACAATTGGTAAAATGAACTAATCAGATTCACAATCTTTTGTATTCCTTGCAACAATTTCAAATTTTTCCAAAAAAGAAAAGTTCGTCAAATGGTCTCTGTGTAACTACAATCTCCCAGGATCAAGAACTAAGTTGTTCTAATGCACATCTTATCGTATGGCTCAGCAACACTATTCACAGAAATTATTTTTGACTTGTAAAGTTATAACATTCCTTCTCATTCATCTGATAAAAAATTTAAGCTTGTATTAAATCAGATGGGGTTACAAGAAAAAGAATCCAACTATTACTATGGAAAAAGTTGTGAGAGTGCAAAAGCCTTCCAAATCATCATAAAAGGCTAACATTTTCAGCCCAAAAAAAAAAGGAAAAATGACCTGGGTATATAATACAGAGATTGAAAAATTTTACCAACATGTGAAGATCTGTTAACTCAAGTTTCTGTGTAACTTAGCCTTATTAAAGAAGAATGTGCCAGTCAAAAAAAACCCTTAAAAACTTCAACATTCAAATTTATACAAACAATACTTGTACAAAACAAGAAAATGCAATGACCAAAGGGAAACAAATACTCAACCAAAAATCAAATATGTGTGGAAGCAAAAGCAGCAAAGATTTTCTATAGAGTATATCTTGAGCAGAGTTTGTTACCTCAACAAGAGATGTTATCTGATTCTTCTTCTTTCGTGGAGCTAGCTGCTTTTGTGTTTTCCATACCTTCTCTTGGCCATAATCATCAATTTGGTTGAATGAAGTCAGCTTATATCCAGTCATTTCCAGTACATCTTCCAGAAAGTGAGTTCTCACAGGATACGTGAATCCCTACACTCATTTTCAACAAAGGTGTTTAGGGGACGGGGGTGATAGGGTTGGAGGAGTGCTTACACTCTTCCAAATTGAAACACACAGTGTAGACAACATTAACTAAATTTCACAGGAGATATAAAGGTTGAAAGGGGATAATTTCAAGGTCTAAATTGTGCTGCAGCTCAGACAAATTTTTTTCCTTAACTAAAATACCAAGTTATCAAATTTATTCAAAGGATTTGAGAAGAAAGCAAAAAAGAAATTATTTGGTTGATAAGGTCAACTTTGCAAAGAATTTCACAACAGCCCCAAATAAAACCAAGCATAAGTAAACTCTGTTGGCCACACCATAAATCAGATTAGTGGTTTAGAGAAGGAAATCTAAAGCATACTCGATACTTATTCCAAGTTTAAGAAACCTACAAACTGTATCCTGCAAGATACAACAGGAACTTCTGATACCATATGGAAACCCCAATAAGGATATACTACTTAGCTTGACAATTTACCGGGATGTGAATTATAGGTGCTCCTCCAAAATAACTGGAGAACAGATCAGCATTTAGAGTAGCACTCATCAAAATCAACCTTAAATCTCGACGTTGCACAAGAAGATCCTTCAATACAATCAACAGGAAGTCTGATAACAAAATAGCAGAAAAGACTATGACAATCAGCATATGATGCTTTGCTGAAAAAACTCGAGAAGATAGGGAAAAAACTTTAAAAAACTATACTAACCTTCATTCATGCCACGCTCATGAATTTCATCCACGAAGACATGAGTAATACCATTCAGGTTGTGGTCACTCAATAGCCGACGGAGTAAAATACCACTTGTGCAAAAGAGAAGTTGTGTGTTTTTTCCCTTCATTCCCTCTAGCCTCACTTTAAAACCAACCTACCAAAAAATCTCTGTGAAGGACAGTAGCTCAAATAAAGAAGTTTCCAAGTAGAACTATCTATCTAGTGAATGGACACTTCAAATCCCAATCAATCATAAGAAAAGTTAAAGCAAAAGAGCAATAGAAGGCCTACTGATTCACCAAGAGGCTCTCCTCTTTCTGTAGATACTCTTTCTGCAACAGCCATAGCAGATATTCTACGTGGCTGTGTGCAAATTATGCTACAAAATGCTCCACGACCAGATTCTATTTCTGACTCTAATATGTACTGAGGAAGTTGGGTGGTCTTACCACACCCAGTCTCCCCAGATATCACAACCACCTGTAGAGCAGAAAGGAAGCGGATCAACTTCCATATAGAACTCATAATTGTGATGATTCATCCAAGGAAGAAACCATCCTCTTTACAAACGACCAAACAGCCACACACAAAAATCTTTTGAAACTTTAAGTACTGTTTAGGCATTAGATACAGAAGGTTGAAAAGCATAGATGAAAACAAGATACATCATATTTCATCTGTAGACAGCACATAAGTTCTTTTAAATATTACAACATATCAGGCAATACATCAAAGTTACAGAACTTATTAAAACACTAGAAGTCTCACATATTCTAAACTAGATGAGGTACATTGTTGAAGCCTATCTTTTGTGCAAGCTTGTTTTTTTAAACATTCAAAGTGAAATACACAGACTCTGTAGTGTAAGTAACAAATTAAAAAGTACGAGTTCTGCTGGTGAACCTGATTATTTGCAATAGATTGAAGCAGCCTTTCCTTCTCCCTGAATGCAGGGAGAGATTTCCGAAAATCCAGCATCTTTCTTCCTTCATGTGATTCCTACATCAAAAGAAAAAATTACTTCAGTGCACAATCCAGTAAAAAAAAAATCAAGAAGTAAAATCTCGAGTATTGATATACATTGAAAGTATCTGCAATCACTTTCAGAACTTTTTGCATCCAGCACAACAGAACAAAACGCTTCCACAAAAAAAATTACATTTAGCAAAACAAAGATACTCTGTCCATAATGCAGCGAACTGTAGCATGATTAAGTCTCCAGTAGCTTTTAATCAGACAGAAGTCAAAACTAAACCAGGAATAAGGAGTTTTGGATTAGGAAAACAATCAGAAAATGTGACTATATTCTCAATAATGATGTCCAAGTGTCAACGAAAAGCAATATGCTAAGATATTATACATGCATATGCACTTGAAAGGTATATATGTATGCATGCACATGCATTCTTCTATACATCACCGTATGTATGCATGCGCACATTATAAGAGGTTAAAACATATATGAATCAATACAAAGAATATCTGGCAGTGAACAAGGAAAAAGCTAAATGCTTCAAATAGTCATTCGAGACATGGGTGGATAGTTTACATGGATGAGAACAAAACAGACATCTACATATTTAGTAATAACAACCTAAGTAAACAATAAATGCAATACTAGTTTTTATCAAGTACTTAATTAATGGAACGTCACTCAGGAGCTGGTGCAAATTGCTTGCATGCAATTCTGAGAATCATGCCTAATGCCATCCAAAGAGGTAAGAGAAACATAGAAAGTAACCACCAAATACCTGCCAAGCCCTCTGCATGTTACGCATCCGCAAGCTCCGTCTCTGGAGAACCTTCTCCATGACAGATCCATCAAGGAGGGAGTCAGGATTTTCTTCATTATTCACATCTTCAACCTGATCCATGGATTTTCTTTCGCCTGAAGCTTCATCGCTTTTAACACAACTTAGCTGCAATCGGTCCAAATGTTCCTGAAGCAGACCCTCAACTCTCCTCTGTAAACTCAATGGGATAACGACCTGCAAGTCTTGAATAAATTAAGAATAATCAACTGCTTATAAATGCAAATCCTAAAAAAAATCAACAACAAGTAATTACATACCTCCCTCTGAGGTCGCTTATCATCTAGATCTGGCCTGTAGTTAGGGAGAGGCACCTTGCTTGCAACTACAACTTTGCCATATATTTCGCTGAACATGGTTGTAAACATTGCACCAGACAAAATAAAAAAAAAATCTCAAACAAAATCAGGAAAAAATAAAGCCAAACAGAATAAAAGCACGATAATGCAAAAAGTTCTCTACCAGTAAAGTCCCACGCGTTTAGCCAAATTCGATATTTGCTCAAAGTCTCTCCTGTCCCTTTTATCTCTGGACACAATTTCTTGATCCTTTTCATTCCTCAACAGCATACTAAGTTTCCACTTCCATTCATCAATGTTGGCCACTGACGAAGATGCCTACAATAACAATAGCCCTAAAACTAATTATTCTCCAGCTCAATTTTCAATCATACAAATAGCAAAAAGAACATTCACACATAACCATCACAAGCCATTTAACCTTTCCAAGCAGTAACTAATAGCACCACTAAAAATTCAACTAGTAAAATTCAAACTTCTCCTCCATTTCTACTACAAGTTCGATGAATGAAAACGAAAAACATCATTTATTACGAAACCATTCAAACGAACCTAAAGTAGGGAAAAAATGACAAAACAGCACGCACAAATTAATGCAAACAAAATTAAACCAAAGGGAAATAAAAAAACTTTTCCATTCGATTATCGAGAAGTATAGATTACCGGCTGGTTGTCGTAATCGCATTCGTACTCGTCATCAGAGAACTGTTCAACGGCGTAACTAGAATAGCTCCGGCCTAGGGACCCACTGGCAAGAGTGGCCGAATTGCACAATAAATTGGACAGAGAAATACTTAAAACTCTTCTAATTAACCGCTCCCCAGCAGCCGCCGGCGGTAATACTAACGGCAAGGATAATGAGAGAGTAGAGAAGAGTGGAAATGATGGTGTTGATGAAGAAGTATTAAGCCTAATTCTTCTTTTGGAGCATGATGCTAAGATAAACCCAAGCCTTGAATGCATTATAATTTGGAGGGAGAAAAATGAAAATCTTCTTGTTTTAAATGGGATTCAAGTTCTCGGTGCCATGGCGGTTTTTATTTTATTTTATTTTGTTCCCTCCGTTTTAGAGCGGACAAGTGACAACTCCGGAGTCTGCTAATCTAAATGGAGGACGGGAATTACTGGATGCCTCGCCGCGGCCAAGGGGAGAGTAAATTGATTAAACCGGACCCCAAAACTGGATCGTCTCGGTTCCCTTCAAATTTGGAGATTTGAATGGGGATTATTTGACATCGAAATTGACTTTAGGTGAAAGGAATCGATAATTTAATAATTTTTTGTAGTTTTTTGGAATTCAATTTTAATCAAAAACCAACTTCGTTTTATTTTCTCTTTTAATCTTTTACCTTGTCTTATTTCTACATTTTTATGTGCATATGTTATTCGTGTAGGTAAGTTCTTAGTTAATTCTTGGGAAAAAAATTTTCAATTAGCCTCAAACTATTAGTCGGATGAACTTTTGACCCCCAACAATTAAAAGTGAACTTTTGACCCTCGATCTATCCAAAGTGCAAAATGTTGAGCCTTCTGTCAAATTTAACAGTTAATATCAACAGAAACCACGACCATGTGAGATGCAGGTCGAAATACTAAGGGCTTTTTTGTCCGTGATGAGCTATGTTCCACTCAATAAAATGGAGTAAAAATGATTTTGACCTAATTGTTTACTTTTACTTTTACCACTATCTCTCCCTCTCTCTACCATTATTTTGAGACCAAGAAATTCATTCACCCTTTTAGCAATCTGTTGTTTCACATAGCTCACATTTCTCTTTCTTCCAACATGGAACTCAAACTCTTTCCCACACGCAGTTCTAATAGTAATCGCCTAGAGATCTAATAGCCTAGGTGTGAGGCTTCAAAATTTTTCTTGTCTTTATAACTCTTATTTGAACTTACTTGCCTTAAATTCTTGGTTGAATCATGATTTTCTTCCTATTGTATTATTTACCTTGGTGCATGTTTAATTTGATGCATGTTAAGTTTCATAGTACAATATACTAGTGACCAACTAGTAAGGTGTGTGCAATAAATTTGGGGGATTAGAAGGAGTTTTGTATAAAAAGAACTATGTGACATGAGGTGTTAAGAGTTAATTGGAAAAACCTTAAATATCTTGGTGAGTTAAAGACGAATAGAGAGACAAAAAGATAAACCTCTCTTTTTTTCTTGCCATTTGTCAAGTAGCCAACCAAAGTTGACCAAAACCTTAACCAAAATAAGCTTTTCTTTCTTCCCTTTTCTTTCTTCACTATTTCTTTCTTCTTTATCTTGTCTTGGCCAAAATTCTTGAGGGGAAAAGAAGGGAAAACCAACTCCAAGTTCAAGCCTTGATTTCTTGCTTGATTAGTGAGGGAAAACAAGAGAAAACCCTAGTCTACTCCGACAAATCTTGAATCAAGTTTGGAGGGAAGTTATTGGAGAAGTTTTGGAGGAAGAAACCCTTGAGTACTTCTTGCTTGGCTGTCCATCTAAGGTTTTGGAGGTAAAGAGGTAAACTTTACCAGAAATCTTCCCTTATCTTTGAGTTTATTTGATATATGATGTTATAGAAGTTAAAGAAAGGACTTGTATGGTGAATTTCACGATTTTCAGGTTATGTTGTGAATTTTCAACTTTGTTTTGTGGGATTTAAGAGGTAAACTTGATAGCAATCTTATCTTTCTTCAATTGTCTTTGCATCTACTTAATGGATAATATTCTATAAGGTAAAAGTCATGACTTTTATGGAAGATTTTATGGTTTGTCAAGATTATGTTTTAATTTCCACTTTTGGTGCATAATCTAGTTAGTTTAGTTTAGAGTTTTGAATATGTGAAATTTTGATGGGTTTATTTGCTAAGAAAATGGTCATATATGTCATAACATGATATCTTGATTGATAGTAGTTTTGCTAAGAAAATAAGATTGAAAGTTGGAAGTTTTGTTGAAAATTTTGGGGAAAACTTGCTGTAATTTCTATTAGAGTTGGCCGGCTAGAAAAGAGCCATTTTCCAGATTTGATTTCCAGAATTTTGTGGTGATTTTGGCAAGGTTTTGCTCAAGATACTTTGTTAAACCTAAATCTTCGCCTGCATGTTGGAGTTGAGTCAAAACAAAGAGGACAAGAAAAGGAAAATGAGTTTTCTCCAACGTGTTTTTCTTGCTCGAAATTTCCAGTTTTGTGCCTCGAAAATTTTCTCCTGTTGTCTTCAAAATTCTTGGCTATAACCGACATATTCTTGCTCCATATTATACTTGAAACATGGACCTATCATACATGTGGTTTTCCCTTGATTTGAACAAGAAATCGTGGCCCTTTCGAAAGCTATATTAGGATTAAACCTGCAATTTTCTCTATTTGTTAAGTGAAGTTTCGAACTCATATTTTTTCTTTTATCTTATTTTTAAATGGATAGACTCCTGATAGTTTATATAACCACAGGACTTGAGAAGATGAATCAGGGTTTGAAGTGGAAACATTGAGGTCAAGTGGTGAGTGTTCCTTGTGTTTGTGAATTGAATGCTTTGATTGTGTGATTATTGTTTGACTGTTAAAAGTATTTCAAAGATCACTTTACTATTGATAGGCGAGTGTGTACTTTACCACACTCGATCTAAGTGAATATAAATTTTCAACGATTGAATATTACCTGTGCATGAATGTAAGTCATGGCTGAATTGGGCCCTTGTCCTTCGTCGCTAGCCTATTCGAGTCAGAAGCGGATTCAGTCAAGTAGGTTGGTAACCTTGGGCCACTATTTTGGTACACTAGTGTACGACTATGAAGTTAGGTAGAGTACTGACCAGTGAATGAAATATAATGAATAAATGACTGAATGAAATGATCAATGTCGGGGTTTTTGTTTTCAAATGTATTTTCAAATATCGGAAGTTATAAGAAAGAAATGGACGGAGACTGAATGACTGAATGACTAAATGATTGAATGAATGAATGGTTCCAAGTGAGTTCATATCCTTTAAATGATTGAATAATTACGTTTTAAATGCCTTGAGATGTTTACTACTATGCAAAATGTGTGAATTTGTTAAATGCAATATTTTTGTGTTTTGACTGGTATTTTGCTTGGATGTTTGTTTGGGGAACCTCACTGGGTAATAACTCACTCTCCCCCCCCCCTTAGATTTGTTTTTCCTTACAGGAGTGGAGGTTCGGAGCTTATAAGTTTGAACTAGTGTGTAATGATCCTCTTGCACATGTACTTTTAGTTTGTAATTAAGTTTGAATTTTGATTGAACTGTAGAATTCAGATGTTAATTTGGAGGCTTGAACGGTTATTTTGAGAATTTATTGGAGTGAATGTAGTGAGTCCTGACGTGAGTTAGGCAGGCAATCCGCCAAACCCTTGGGTACGCGTTAGGGAGAGGTGGAGTCGTCACACTAAGGACCAAATGCAACACATTCCTATCAGTGACCCCATAATCCTGAACACTGGACTTATTTTGCGCTAATTCTTTTCCATCAAAAACAAGTTTTTGATTCTTCACAAAAAATTCCTTGCGGTTCTATATCTTGAGCTTTACAGAAGCAATAGAATCAGACCCCATTACCTGCATAGGAACTGTATCTTGAGCTTTACAGAAGCAATAGAATTAGCCATTACCTGCATAGGAATCACAGAACCTCCAATTGCAAGAAAAATTATGATGGTATCATTTGAAAACGCCCCATTTCTACCCAAGACATGAACAGGGAAGTTCCAATAATCTTCATAAACAAGAGTAAGAGCCATGCTAGCAATTGACATTGCAGCTCCAATAGATAATCCTCCCCTGTATATCAAGCGGTAAAGTTCTCAATTTTTTAAGAGCCCACCACAACAGTCATGAAGTTTGGTTCTTCAATAGCCTAATTAGTCAACCACTTGACAAAACCATAGATCCACTGCCAGCCTGCGAGATACACCATTCTCAACACCATCCACTTGGACCCACCATCCGCGCACATTCTCAACACCATAGATCCACTTGACAACACATTCTCAACATGCGAGATACACCATCTCCTCATCACATCTTCTCATTGATCCACTGTCAAAATTTGCAGCTACCATCCACGCACACCGCAAATCTATGCCTAGGATTCCTCGAGGTCCACGAAGCTATGACCCTCGTCACTTTCTCACACCTACACAAGGGGAAAGGGGGATTGTTGGTTCCTAGCATTTTTTTGTTCAGCAAGCTCTTTGGCTGCAATAGAGTTTTCTTCATACATTTCTTTGCTCGGGAAGAACTCCCATTTTATCCAGTGGAACACAGGTTGTCACGGACAAAAATGCCCTTCATAGTTTGGCGTGCGTCTCATGTGGTCGTGGTTTTTGTTGGTATTAACTGCTGAACTTGATAGAAGACCCAACATTTTACACTTTGGATAGATCGGGGGCCAAAAGTTCACTTTTTATTATTAGGGGGCCAAAAATTCACCTGACTAATAGTTTGAGGGTCATTAGGACTTTTTTTCCTTAATTCTTTAACTTTTGAATATGAAGTCCTTCACAATCAATTGATCCCTCAATCAAGTCCTAAGTAAAAATATCTTAAAAGAAGGCAAGAAATTATTTGGACTCTAGACCAACCCCTCTCCGTCATTACGGAGTTCTTATAATCTAATCTCTGCAATTGATGGTCATTTGACTGAGCTAAGGGGTTAGTATTAATTCATGCAAAGATGCACCTCTAAAGTTAGGGTAAAGAATTATCTATCTCACTTCGTCACGAAGAGCAATAGTACTATTATTTTTCATGTCTACAGAGAGACAACAAAATTAGTGATGCTTAATCGAAAAAAAAGCAATCAACTATATACTTAACTCATGCCCCAAGATTCGCTCAGCACATGGGGTACGACCTATTATTTTGAAAGTTGAAGTGATCTAATTGTATATGAGAAAGTAAACAAAAATAGGTAAAGGAACATTTTGGTCAAGTTTAGTCTAGTGACAAAAAGAGTTGCACATGTCCAAGTTTTTGCCCAAAAATATAGACCATTCAAACCACCCAAAACATGGCCTAGTTCTGAGTCAAATCAACAGGTGCTTGCATTTACTGAGGTGTTCCTTGTATTAGGAACCAGGTCTAGCGTACTTGCTGCCTTTATTGGGTTGAGTTGTTCAACCAACAAGTTGAGCCAATTTAATTGGCATGCGCCTATGAAACCTAACCACATTAGCCCCATGTCCCACGTACCATATTGACTTGCAAAACTAGACAATTTTTTTTCATCCTTCAAGTACCTCAAAGTAAATTGGGGAAGAAATACAATTTTGTTCCCAAAAACCTTTGTTTGGTTTGTGTGCCAAATTGTTCTCCAATGTTTTGCTTAAAATAAATATTGTTCCATAAATTTTTATTTTAGATAAACTAAGACAGCTAATGAATATCAACCATGACTAACAGTGAAAATCAAATTGATAACAATTTTTTATAGGAATAATATCAGAAACCTCTCTTGAGATTTCTCCTAATATCACTTGGCATTTTTGAAAATTTAAAAATATCACTTACCTCTCTTAGTAATTGTAAAAAGACTATATTAACCTTTACTTGACACATAATGCATCTATCAAATAAATGTAGCTTAAAAATTAAAAAAAAAGGAGAACGAAAGTCACTTTCTTCTCTGTCCCTTTTCTCTAACATTCTTTCTTACTAATTTTTTTGGATGACTATGCAATATTTCATTTATAAATTATAATAAATTGAATTTTGTTTATCTTTATTTTTTGTGATTGTGATACAATGAAGTGTGATTTATTTGCTTATTTTGAGTTGATTTTTATAATGATAAGTACAATTTAAAAGTTTGGCTACATGTTGAGAAGCAGTTAGAAAAAAAAAAGTTCATAAGAAATCGATTTTGAGTATATAGAGTTAAATTGGTACAAGTGTATTTCTATGCAAATATCTATTTTATTTTTCAAATTTATATTTTTATAGAATGTAATATTATGATGTGGTAGCACTACTCGATATTGTCTTTTAGGTGATGATTTTCTTGAAGTAAATAAAGTGTTTTAGGAATATTTTTATTTAGCAAGTAAATACGGTTTTTAAAAATTTTGTTACACAAATAATAAAAGTGAGGGAAGTATGTAATATTTTTAAAACGTTAAGGGTGCCAGGTGATATGAAGAGAAACTTCAGGGAAGGTTTCTGATATTATCTCTTTTTTATACTGATAAAGTACTTATGGTATAAGTGATTCCAGAAAAAGAAAACCTTCAAAACTCCCTACAAAAATCCCTAAGTGTACTTGATATTTATCTAACAGTTATCAATTTCCTTTAGCTTAAAAAACATCTTCTTAATAAATTACTTTCAATTGAATAACAATACATAGAGAATAATAGAAAAAAAAAAGTAATTGGAGAGCAAAGAATTATAATTTGAATATGACTGTATAATAATTAGTACGATCCAAATTCTTGCATGACTTGCATACATATGTTTCCAATAATTATAGTTATGGATCGTGAATGCAATAACCAGCCAAGGTAAGTACCTCACATTGCTAATGGGTATTTTTGAACAAATTTTCTTGTCTTTCCTGTTATTAAAATTTAACATCCTTATACTATATAAGAATGAGTTTAGGACAAAGACGGTTTTTAGATTTCAACTGCAAGTGTGGGGCTATTTTGGGAATGTTAGAGTGTTTGAAGTGTAATTGGAGCATTGAGTACAAGTCATTAAAACTTTAATTTCACTATAATTACTTATATAACCTTTCAGACATTTAAGGTTATGGGCAGATTTGGTATGTTACAATGTTTGGTGCCAAGTTGAGTATCAAGTACAACTGAATTAAGCTTGTGTTTTGATAGAATTACATAAAAGCCCTTTTAATCATTTATTATACTAATATCCAAGCCTTCCAATTTCCTGAAAACCTTTCTCATCCGTTAAGGAATTAATTGGATGTTTACATAATTGGATTTTAATTACAATTAATTAACTTAATTATTATTTGAACAATCATTATCATATTTATGCCCCCATGTTAAGCTGATACCCTTTCTTCTTTTTCGGTTTCACCTCTTTTGTTTTATTATGGCTATTAAATATTTGGTGGAAGGCGTAGCTTTTCCTTTAAATTGAGGTGAGTTCTTTGGTTTGTCTTCTTCGAATGTAGTTTTTTTTTCTGATGAGTGGTTTATTCAAGAACTCCATATAATTTGCTTTTTGATACTTCTAATTCCAAAAACTGACTAATTGTATTATTTTCCTTAGTAGATCCTAGAGATTCTGTCTCTGATTTGAGATAATGTTGTCACTTTTTAAAATAATCAGAAAAGCAATTTTATCATCTTCTCCTCCTCGGCCAAGGTATTATCTCTTTATTTAAGTCAAATAACCTTATTTCTCATGAACTTTCTCCTATTGTTGTTGACTCCAGGGATCTGTTGACTACATTCTAGCAGTTATGTTTTTACTATAACTACCGCAAAGCAAACAAATGTGCAGACATGCTAGCAAATTGGGGAAGAAGCATCAATGAAGACTCCACCTTTTTTTAATCCTATCCTGATTTTGTCCTTCCCTTACTTTTGCAATACTTAAAAGGGTGTCATCAACACACGGACGACTTTACTTTAACTATAACTCTATAGACTTTGACTTATACTACAAAATATTAAACAATAATTATTAATTATCTTGAATTGCAACCACCAAATTCCCGCGCGTCGCGCGGGCTGTCCCTCCCTAGTTTTTGTAATAAAGTTTTGGGTCAATTATAATAAATCCACTTAACGTATGACCTCATTCTCACCTTGCCCCTAATCTTTTTTTTTTTCCATTTCACTACCCATTAGACCAAACTAGCCCTCTATTGTCCTACTCTCTTATATTTTCCTTTTTACTTCCCTTTTCACATTGCCATTTTCTTATTTCTTTACCCACTCTTTAATTCATTCTTTCATCCTTATTCCTATCAAATATTTTTCACTTGCTCTTGGCTAGCATTATTAAAAAAAAAAAGAAAAAAAGCTTGATATAATGGATTGTCCCTGCCATCACCCTCATTTACTATTTGTTGTTGCCATCCATCAATGGCATTTGTTCCACCTCCACCCTCGTTATATTATGCCACCCATGATTGAGTTTTCTTTAATTAATTTTGTCATCTACCTAATCCAAAGAATTTTAAATATAATGTGCAGTATGATTGATGAATTTCAACTTTCAAATCATAGCTTGAAGAATTGAGGGCTAAAAGCGGGGCAAGTATTTGAGTTCCTTTTTAATCTCTCTCTGCAAGCTTTATGTCCATATCCCAGAAAAGGGATAATTCCTTTCCTTTTGCATCTATCCAAATGGTACCTCTTAACCGCTAAAATTGGCCCAATGATCAGGGAAGGACTTGATTGGGGGTGGAAAAGGCGTAGTGAGGAATGGGAGGGTTAAAATAAAAAATTAGTACCTCTTGCTATTTCTTTTTTTGTTTTTCTTTTAATTTTTTTTATTCATTGCCTATCTAAAGAATTTAGGGGCTCTGGAGTGAAGAGACGATATGAAAAGGACTAGAAAAAGACAGGAGAAAGGGAAAGAAGAAAAGAGAGAAGACAAGGAAAAAATCAAATCCAAGATAATGGAAGGGCGATTTTCTCTCACAGGGAGAAAAGTGACACAATTTAAAAGTTGGGAGTAAAATAAGAATCAGGCTATATCTTTAGGTGAATTTATTGTAAGTAACCCTAAAGTTTTAAGTCTTTCTTTTGATGTCAAGCTACATTAATAATTTTATTAAAGAACTCATATAATTCTTTTTAAAAATATTATTTGATTTGAAAGTATTTAATAACATACTTACACAAAATATATATTGAATGATCAACTTAATTACCTATAGTATGTATTGCTTGTATTTTTAAGGATATTTTTACTTGAGTGATTAGTAATTAGTGTATGTCAAAAATGGATTATCATTTAGTCATTCATAGTGCAGTTGTACCAATTTTGAGACAATGAGATTAAGCATATAAAAGAATCGATTCCAAGTGTGCAAAAGAGAAGAAACAAATGAGAGGGTATTAGAATAAATAAATGAAATCAAACAATAAAAAATAAAAAAGAAAGTTTAATCAGCTTTTCCATGTTTCTATGTTTTAGAATTCTAATACATAATTAACATATATTTGATTTAAATTTATATCTTACTTCACTATAAAATCTTCATGATTATCACTATTTGACATTTAAGGAACCACAATGATCCTAACACCAAATATTAGGGGTCCAAAACTAAAAGTTTCATAATGAAAATTTTTGTATTGTCGAATTTCTATTTATTTTCCTATCTTGCCTAAGGAAGAAAAAGGGATAATTTCAGAAACCTCCTTTGAGGTTTCTAAAAATTTCACTAGCCTCCCCTAAAATTTGTAAAATTACATAAACCTCCCCTAAAGTTAAGGTTTTGATAACAAAGTTAGTCCAATTAGAAAAATAACATTAAAAAAGTACTTTAAAGAGAAAGATGAAACTTTTATTCCATAAATACTCCTTATGCTTGTATATAAGTCATATTAGTAAAAGAATAAAAATATTTAAAAGTTAGAAACAATTAATACACACATTTAACTACTCAAAAAGTTCACATTTAATAAATTAGATGATACAAATAAGTAACAAAACTACACTAATGATTACAAGATTTAGCAAAATAAAGTAGTCATCTCTTTTAACATGATTTTGCTATGATTTTCGTGATTTTGAATAGAAAAATTTTCAAATTTTGTCTTTCTTTTCCTTTCTTTCAATTTTCTTTGAAACTCTTAAAACTGTGACAATTGTAAAGTAATTTCATGGAAATATGGGAGAAAGGAGGGAAAAGAAAGGCAAATTTTGAAAATTTTTCTATTTAAAATCACAAGAATTGTAGTAAATATCATGTTTAAAGAGATAACTAGTCTGTTTTAAATCACAACAATTGTAGTACATATCATGTTAAAAGAGATAACTAGTCTGTTTTGCTGAATCTTGTAATCATTAGTGTAGTTTTGTTGCTTATTTATGTTGTCTAATTTATTAAATATGAACTTTTTGACTGGTTAAGTGTGTTCATTAATTGTTTCTAACTTTTAATTATTTTTATTCTTTTACTAATACTACTTATATTCATGCATAAAGGGTATTTATAGAGTAAAAGTTTCATCTCTCTCTTTAAAGTACTTTTTAATGTTATTTTTTCTAATTGGACTAACTTTGTTATCAAAATCTTAACCTCAATGAAGGTTTGTGTAATTTTACAAATTTTAGGGGAGGTGCGTGAAATTGTTGAAATTATCCCCAAAAAAACTGTAGACTGGATACGTTTTGCTTGAAGTATTGGCAACTAATCGTATGCACGGACTAAACATGAGAGACTAAAACTACAATTCTGAGAATTATTAGCTAGGAAGGTTTTTGTCCTTGAATCAAACAAGCTTGCATGGCTGTGATGTTTCAATTGCTGCCCCTCTATTAGCTGGAAAATGTACAAAGCAAGCGAAGAATCTTGGAAGCATTATCTTCAGAAAAGGAGAGAACTTCTTATCACACATTCATCCCTCCTTGCCTAAGCAAACAGGCCAATTAAGACACAAACTTGCACAATCTGGAGGCAACAAAATTGGAATAGTTTCTACCATAGGCAACCTGGACAACAAACTTCCAACATCAAACGTAAAAACCCAAATAAAATATCAAATGACACTCATATATATAACGTAGAAATTGTTGGTATTTCATCAACAAGAGAATTACAGATTTCTATACATCTGATACAATTGAAAGCTAAAGCACAAAAGATATAGTTTTTTTTTTTTTTTGTTGTAGATATGGCGATGAGACCTGCAAGAGGTGGGGTGGGACCTTCTATTCGTCCTCGTCTGAGGCCTGTTGTCCAAAATTTTTACGAAGATTTTAAACCCATGTCGGAATGGCGGCAAGATGAAGAGTCAGATATTTTGTTGCTTTTTCTTCCAGGTATGTCATCGACAATTGGACAAGGTCTCCAATCTCCATTGTGGTCAGCTTTATAAATTTGTTCTCTCTTTTAGTTTTTTGGTAAATTATTTATGCACTCATAGTACTAGCTGATTTAGATGCATGTCATATATATATATAATTTGATATTTAAATTCAAAGTAAAATAATGTGACATGCATTTAGATCCGTTAGCACATACATAAATAGTGTAATAAATATTAATTCTTAGTTTTTAGTTTTTTTTTATAGATATAAGTTTTATTTAATGCTAGCATCTTCTTTCCAAGAATGAATCTTGTACATGACCTTTCCTTTTCCAGATTAACTTTACTTCTTTTTATTTTTTTTTTTGTATTGCTTATTTTGCTTCTTAGAGCTTTTGATAAAAGCAGAACCACGTGATAATGCAAAACGTTTATACACATACTCTGAAAACTTGAAAATTTTGAATAAAAGCACATAAATTTTGGTATGCATATCCCCTTTATTGAATGCCCTATTTGACTTCTTTGTTGTGAAGCGTTCTTCACTTTTTCCTTCCTTTATTCGTTTGCAGCTTTTAAAAGGATGCAACATAGGCTAGGAAACTTTTTATGATATATTAGTATATGAAACTTAAGCTGGTTAAAGAAATAGAGTAAAAGTCCACAAAATTTTTCTTTAGAAAATCAATACTTTGATACATGAAATGCCAATGAACACAGTGAAAGTCTTATTAAATATATTGAACATTTTGAATGTAATGAAATGCATCCATTAACTAGCAGATTGAAGTTTGTTTTGCAACTCAACCTGTAAATATTTTGGTTGCAATGTTCTAGATTCATAAGTAACATTGGGATTTATTTGCTTTTAAACTGCCTATTTCTTAGTACAGCGCAAATAAAAGATTAAATTACATAAGATTGGGAAACCAAAATATTATTTGAGTTCAATCATGGGATAGCAGAGATTAGTTAATTGCTAATATACATGTATTGTTCCTATTATACATACCACCGTAATCTTTCACCCGTAATCTCTTGTTTTCTTTCCATTTTTTTTTTTAAAACTTGTATTTCTTTGTATTAGTTAACAAAAATCAAGAATGAAGTAGTCCATCTTCTTGCAAAAAGAATTAGAGAATAATGAAACAATAATGAAAAGAATTAGAGAATAAAAGCAGAAAAGAACCAGAGAAAGAAAGAAGAAGATAGAGCTACCCTTCACTATGAAAGCCTTTTTTTCCAGGTTTTATGAATCAGCACCTTAAGGTTTCAACTGAAGACAGAAATATTGTCAGAGTCCTTGGGGAACGATTAGTTGCCGGGAACAAATGGAGCCGATTCCAAGAAGATTATCAAGTTCCAGATCGTTGTAATATCAGGGCTATTCGTGCAAAGTTTGACGGAGGAATTTTAACGATGACAATGCCCTGGAGGAAAGACGCAGCAGCCAAAGCAACTCCTCCAAAAGCTACATCTGGCCTGGACAGCACTACTGATCAAATGCAACAGATCAGTCCTCCAAAAGCACCAATCGAGCCAAGTTCAAAAAAAAGTGCTGATGAAATCCCTCCAAAAGTAATCGATCCACCATCCAGGCCTCAGAAGGCTGCAGCTGAAATTCATCCAAAAGTACTCGATCCACCATCCAGGCCTCAGACGGCTGCTGCTGAAATTCGTCCAAAAGGACTCGATCAACCATCCAAGCCTCAGAAGGCTGCTGCTGAAATTCATCCAAAAGGACTCGATTCACCATCCAGGCCTCAGAAGGCTATTGATGAAATTCAACCAAAAGTACTCGCTCCACCATCAGTTACAGCTGACAAAGGAAGCAAAGATATTGATGAGAAACTGTTGAGCCAACCACAAACTCAAAAGGGTCGTCAAGATGAACAAGCTAGAAGCCCAGGGGCAATAAAGACCGTGACAACATCAATGACAATTTCTAGTGATGATGATGAAAAGAAGGAGACGATCACCCCTAAAACCAACGCCAAGCCAATGAAACCTGAATATATTGAGAATTTGAAAGAAGTGAGTGATGGTAAAAGAAGTTCTGAGAAGAGTAAGGAACCTTTAGATACACTAGCCGGAAATCTCACAAGGAAAATTATTGAGGAGAAAGAGAAGCAAAGCCAGACTGCAGTTGCTTCGAGCAGCAAGGATTATGGACTGGGAAATTTCAAGAAAGCAGTTACAAGCCTTGCTGAGCCAAACGAGGAGAGACAATTGTTGGTAAACATTGTTGTTGCAGTGCTGGTTATAGTGGCAGTAGGGGCACACATTGCCTCTAGAATTGGATCAGAAGAAGCTTAACAGTTTCCAGGTGTCTTAAGTTTGTCTTCAGTGTATATGAAATAGTACAATGTACAGAACTGCAAATATAATTGGACAGATGGTCCAAGTGGCAAATTTACGTAATCAATTGGTTGTGTTTTCTATAGTAAAGCTGTTTCTGTGAAGTTTCTATTTTTTTTTTCTTTCATTCCTTGTTTCTTCTATACATAAGTTCCCATGTGTTTTTGAAGCCTCTAGTTATGATGACCTTATGCATATGCAAGATATGCATATTGGTATATAAATATATACCAAAAAAAAAAAAGGCCCTATTTAGCGCTTTAGATTTCCAGTAAAATTTCCATAGTTATTCCATGTGAAATACCAACATAAAATTTCTTTCTCTCTCAAAAAATAAGTAAATGAATGAATAAAAGGTGAAATCTCTCTCAAGAGAATTTCCTGCTTTTTAAGGTTTAAAAATGTATTCTAGCTTACCCTTCTATTTTTGGAATTATATTAGGTTTTTTCTTTTCCCTTTTGGACGCAAAATATATAGTTGTTCATCTCTTTATATGTATATAGCTTGCCAGTACAATTTGTAAACGAAATTGTTACGGATTCAAGGGCCAAATTTATACCCAATGACTTTGTTTAATTCTTTTTTCTCAACCGCTTAGCTAATTGTTCTCAAACTTCGAAGAGTCCGTAGTGAACTTATAATCATATTTTCTAAGTAATTTTTAGCTTAGATAGTTATCCGTATCATTCGGAATGTGATCATCCAGTACAATTTCGAAGTAGTGGGAAAGGAGCACTATACATGTCTGCCAATTAAAAGAAAAGATTGACAGGAAAAGGTTGGAGTTTTTAACTTAATTTTTTTTTTTTTTTTGGTGAATTGACACTTGTTTACCCTACACCTACCTCAACTCATATTCTAACCTATTCTAAGGAAGAGGGCCCAACTGAGCCTACTGAAAAATCGACGGAGATTGAATCAATATCGGACCACTTGAACCCACTTAAAGTGGCAAGCCGCATATAATGCCAATTGGTAGGAGGCAGGGTCTGAACCCTTGAACTCCCACTCCACCAAGTCTTAAAGGCTATGGTGGTGGCCAACAGCCATTTGAGTTTCTGACTTTCTTTTGGGTGTTATTATTTCATGTTTTAACGAGGGCAAAATTGAGAATCTAAAAAAATTATATATAGTTAACACCAAAACCCCTCACTCCAACATTTTACATAACATAGATATAAATATGTAATTCATATCAAACATCAAATGACATATGTTCTTGGCGAGCAAATAAGAAGGTAAGCAAGAAACACCACTTTTACAGAAAAACATCTTCTATATCAGGAGACTTCTAGCACTCTTCTATGAAGTTTCAGCTTGTAATTTTTCCTAAACGATGAACAAGTTTTTTAAACAATTTCAAAATTTTCATAAATAATTTGTACAATCTCATAAAAGCGATGTTAAAACTCAGTATTGTTCATTTGCAACATTACATATCAACTGTGTCAGAGTTACATGGTACTATTAGAATTGTTTATTTTGAATTTTTCTTTGATTGGCCAAATTTTGGCCTTTAAAAGCTAGATTCTAGCAATCATCCCTGCCCATGAATCCATGATTAGGGATACGCTTGGAAGCTAGAGAAGTTCCAAGCGCTTGGACCGGGACTTTCAATGGTATTCAAGCATTATCCATTTATAACACTAATGGCGGCAAATGATGGCATCTGCCCACCCATTGCCTCCGCCACTCTTTCACACCCTTCAAACAGCCTTTTCCCCAAATTCAGCAAAAAAGGCGTGAATATCTTACACTTAAATGACTCCCCATCTCCTAGCGTCCTCAACCACGCCTTTATCCTACTCCCTCCCATCTTTTCCCTCACAACGCACGCACTACATTCCCTCTCATGTATACAAACACCCCACTGCAATCCTTCTCGAGCTCTGCACTTCCATGAAAGAGCTCCAACAATTCCTCCCACTGATCATAAAAAACGGCCTCTACAAGGAGCATCTTTTCCAGACTAAGCTCATTAGTTTGTTCTGTAAATTCGGTAGCCTAACCGATGCTGTGAACGTGTTTGAACTGGTAGAAGATAAAGTTGATCCTATGTATCATACCATGCTCAAAGGGCATGTTCATCATTCGTCCTTGGCTTCGGCTTTGTGGTTTTATAGTGGGATGATAAGTGATGGGGTTTTGCCGGTTGTTTATAATTTTAGTTACTTGCTTAAGTCTTGTGCTGATAATTTTAATGTTAAGGCGGGGAAAATGATTCACGGGCAGCTGATTGTTAATGGGTTTTCGAGAAATGTGTTTGCGATGACGAGTGTTGTTAATATGTATGCGAAATGTGGGGTCATTGAAGATGCTTATAAGATGTTTGACAGAATGCCTGAAAGGGATTTGGTTTGCTGGAACACTGTTATGGCTGGGTATGCGCAGAATGGGATGTTGAAGAGGGCTATGGAATTATTTTTGCAGATGCAAGAGGTGGAGGGACATAGGCCTGATGAGGTTACTGTTGTCTCTATCCTGCCTGCTTGTGCTAATTTTGGGTCTTTGAAGATGGGGATGTCGATTCATGGGTATGTGACAAAGAGTGGACTTGAGTCGTTTGTGAATGTTGAGACTGCTTTGGTTGATATGTATGCAAAATGTGGCCAAGTAGGGACTGCACGTTTGGTTTTTGATAGGATGACTTACAAGACTGTTGTCTCGTGGAACACTATGATCGATGGATATGCGCAGAGTGGAAACTCTGAAGAGGCCTTGAAACTTTTTGATGGAATGTTGGATGAAAAGTTGAGACCGAGTAATGTTACTGTTATGGCTGCTTTAACTGCATGTGCTGATTTGGGTGACCTTCATCGTGGACAGGAAATTCATGCGTTGATTAACCAACTGGAACTTGGTTCTGCTGTTTCAGTAATTAACTCTTTGATTTCCATGTACTGCAAATGCAAACGAATTGATATTGCTACTGAATTATTTGAAAAGTTACAAGGAAAAACTATTGTTTCATGGAATGCTATTATTTTAGGTTACGCACAAAATGGGCATGTGATCAAAGCTTTGAGTCTCTTCTCTGACATGCAAATGCAGAATGTAAAAGCTGATTCATTTACAATGGTGAGTGTAATTACTGCTCTTGCTGAGCTATCAGTATTACGCCAAGCAAAGTGGATTCATGGACTTGCTATAAGAAACTATTCAGACAGGAACATTTTTGTTATGACTGCTCTTGTGGACATGTATGCAAAATGTGGAGCTGTTCACACAGCAAGGAAGCTATTTGATATGACGGATGATAAGCATGTAACTACATGGAATGCTATGATAGATGGGTATGGGACCCATGGGTTTGGAAAGGAAGCTGTAGAATTGTTTGATGAAATGCAAAAAGGACATACAAAACCAAACCAGGTGACATTTTTATCTATTATATCAGCTTGCAGCCACTCAGGCTTTATAGAGAAGGGGCGGCAATATTTTACCATCATGACGGAAGAATATGGCTTAGAGCCCTCCATGGATCATTATGGAGCCATGGTTGACCTGCTTGGTCGAGCTGGGATGCTTGATGAGGCTTGGGGCTTCATTCAATGCATGCCAGTTAAGCCAGAAATCAATGTCTATGGAGCCATGTTGGGGGCTTGCAAGATTCATAGAAATGTAGATTTCGGTGAGATGGCAGCAGAGAAACTCTTTGAGTTAGGCCCGGATGATGGAGGATACCATGTATTACTGGCTAATGTATATGCTACAGCTTCAATGTGGGACAAAGTGGCCAAGGTGAGAAGTTTGATGGAGAAGACGGGGATTCAGAAAACCCCCGGGTGCACTTTGGTGGATCTGAAGAATGAGGTTCATAGTTTCTACTCTGGGAGCATTAATCATCCACAATCCAAAAGAATCTACTCTTACCTTGAAAAATTGATGGATAAGATTAAAGCAGCTGGCTATGTTCCTGATACTAATTCTATTCATGATGTGGAGGATGACGTCCAGGAGCAGTTGCTCAATAGCCACAGTGAGAAGCTTGCTATTGCTTTTGCACTCCTAAATACAAGTCCTGGTACACCAATCCATATCAGAAAGAATCTTCGAGTATGTGGTGACTGTCACAGTGCAACGAAATACATCTCTCTTGTAACCAAAAGGGCAATTATTGTACGTGATATGCGTAGGTTCCACCATTTCAAGGATGGAACCTGTTCTTGTGGGGATTATTGGTGATCTGCCCTAACAGTTAGAGCTCAAATCCTGTTAATATGGGGACCTTCATGGTCAAGACGAGAGATTTATGACGAAACATTTTTACCATTTTTACAAGGAGACCCATAAAGGTGAGGACTGGGCCCCTCAACTGCTGGAAGTACATAGTGTGAACAACTTTTACGTTCAAAGGCTGCCCTCTAATTCCATGACAATTAATATCGTACAGGTTGCTGAGATTATTTCTTCTCCTTACTCGTATACTTGTCAGGTAGCATTCTTGATCTACTCGTGTAATCAAAAACAAAGAAAAAATTCTTGCATCATGGCATCAGCATATTGGAAGATTGAGTTGGGGTGAGGCAGAATTCTGCATCAACAGTCCTACTAGCTAGAAAGCTAGCTAACCTTTCTGAACATGTTCAGTTATGGTTGTTGTAGTTAGTTCATTGTATATGTCTATATAATTTGAACTGCTAAAGCAAAGCCCTAGGTTAAGATGTACTTATATCTGATCTACGTTGAAACAGTTTCTTGTGAAGAATATCACACATAATATGCAATTGTGTGAGCCATACTTGGGCCTGTTCACTGTTGCTTATTGGTACTAGGATCTAGGTCTGGTGTTACATTACTCAACTGACCCAAGCTAGGAGTTTCTGTGTACAGCACCAAACTTACTGAGAAATAGACATTGCTTGACCCTGTCTTTGCGATGCTTAGGAGTATCCCTTCATCGGTATATCTGGGAGCTAGTGTGAATGTCTTGGTTGTACACGCTTCTTGTTTTCCATTACATGGCATTTGTTACTCCCATTCCTGTTAAATTTTGTCACGTTGTTAAATTTGATGGCTTCAAGAACTTGATTCGTGGTTTGAGGACTTCTCACTACTAGTTTGATCCGCTTAATCTTTGTCCTTATTCCTAATTATTCTTCTTGAATCGTGCTCTGATAACTGCTGAACAGGGCATGCTAATTTTGTTTGCGTAAAAGAGTTTATTTAGTTTCAAAAACAAAATAGTAAGCAACTGTATTGCAGTTTGGTACCCCAAGCGTTGGACTTACAACTATAATCCTGGTTATTTCACAAAATATTTCCATATTTTTGTTAGTTAAGAGTGTGTGTGTGTACAATATAATTTGTCTTTTGAAAGTAAAGGAAACTTATTTTATTTAAGTTTCAAATCAAACACCGAGTTTATACTGAAGATAATTTTGGCAGATTGAATTCTTAGCTGGATTTTCCTGGAAATCAAACTTTTTGGCTCGTCAAAACAATAGGAAAAATAGGCTAGTTATAATTGTTGGTCATACAATTCCTTAGGATAGACAAATGAGGCTTACCTCATAGAGTAATTAGATGAGGACAACTATGGTCACATATCTCCACGGTAATTGATGGAGGAATTTGTAACAATCGACCTAATGTATACATGATTTTTTGGGACTTGGATGGAAGATTTTCTTTGACTACTTTGTTAGTTCTCTTTAGTACTCGAAAGAAAGTAGAAACAACTTAAAGGAGTGTACCAAGAGAAACATGGCATTTGCACTAAATAGTTTAATGTGAATTAAAATATGTGACAAAATCTATGGGGAGTGAAGTTATCTCAGTCGTGTAGGAGAGTACCACACTTGGGATTCAAGTCTATAAGACCTGGATACTTTATGCTAAAACTTTTCAAAATGGCAACGACTGTAAACCTAAAGGTGAAAAAATTGCTCATTGATTGCACCAACTAAAATTCTTGGATTGCTCTGCCAATTACATATTTGGCCAAAATTTATTTATTTGTGTCACAAACATATTTTTCAATAGAACTTTTTATTTTCTCAGTCACCTTTTTATTTCACGTACATTATATCATAAAAAGTACTACAGTAACTATTTCAAATAATCTCATTCCCAAACACACCTATAATCCCCCAAGAACTGCACACTAATATATGCTTGAAGATGAATTTGACTAGTGTATTGTGGAGAACTTCAGAAAAAAGGAGGAGCAATTTTAAATGTTTTAATAATAAAGCGTCTAATTGATAAGACATTTAACTAGTAAATGAGAGGTCACAGGCTCAAATCATAAAGAGTTAAGTGATAGACCACTGATAATCATCTTTTAAAGAAAGAAAAGAAAGATAAAGAAGGGGAAAAAAGAGCACTTGAGACTTAGGCAGAAGTAATCATCAACACAGGAGGTACATAGTGCATGAAATCGGAAGCCAACAAAATAAATAAAAAAAATCCCAATGATGACAATTTTTTTTGAGATAAAAAGAGAATTTTCATTACTAAAATTGTTGGAAAGCTCTGTAGAGTGCATAAGTTGAATGATTTCCAATGCATTTTTATACTATATAAGAGCGAGTTGTGGTCAAAAGAGGTTTTGAATTTCAACCGCATGGATAGGGGTTTTTTGGAAATGTGAAATGTTGAGTAGTTTTTTTAAATCTTTTGATACAACTGAGGACTGCATGTGTTTGGGCATGTTTACCGAAATGTCCTCATTTTGATAATTTAAAGCTTTGATTTATGGAGACAACTGGGTATTTGTAGAATGTGTAATTATTTTGCAATCGTTTTTGCATAGAGTACAACTCATATAAACTTATGTGTTGGTGTAATTACTGAAATGGTGTTATAGACACATTTAATTGAAGTGTAGCTTCTAAGACAAGGATAACCGTTTGAGGATATTCCTTTATTTGAAACAACTTATGTCTCATCACTTGCGCAACTCCTAGAGATGTTAAAGCCCAGGTTGGAAACAACCCATTTCTTTGCCATTTGCATCTCAATTAATTAACAGCCATAAACATGGGTATGTTAATGAATTAATGTCTGAGCATCGGTTATGGTTGTTCCAATGCCTCCTCTTTCACATTCTTCAGTTTCTCCCCTTTCAGCATCCATGATTGGTTTTTTTTTTTTGGCTGCCTTTATACTTAGCATTCAAGAAAATTCCTTGTTTGGATTGCGAGTTTTCGTAGGAAAATTTTCTCAATACATTTTGTAATCACTATTTTTTCTCACATTGTTACACTATATTTTTCTATAAAAACTCCAAAAAATTGCAATCCAAATGGGTAGATTTTGTGATTTTGTCGAGTGCAACATCCTGAACTTTGTAAGTTATATGTTTTGTTATTTTGATTGATGAATTAGGCTTTGGAGGCTATCAGTACCAGCTGGGGAGACTACTGACCATCCACTAATAAACCCCTTTGGACCCTTAAGCCCCAGCCTGGAAACAGCTGATCTTGATCCCATCCTAGTCCTCTTCATTAGTTAAATGGGGGATGAGTAGGTTCTTTGCTATGAAGATAACTTCCCTTGCAACCAATATAAATAAACTATGACGAGAGAATTAATATTAAATAAGCTAAAGATTGTGGCAACCAACGTATCAAACTCCCTTGTGGTATTGTTGAAAGACACCATAGCCCCTCATTTTTTAAAAATTTCGATATAACTCTCTTATACTTTTAACTAAAGTGGAATGGTGATTCCTTCCTTATAAACAAGATTATAATTTATTTATGCTTTATAATTTCTTTCCTTTTTTGTCCTTTTTTTAGTTAGGAAAATCATTTCTTTCCCCTTCCTTCCTTCGAAACACCACCCTTCTTTCTTTTTTGGGAGAATTGTAATTTTGGTCCCCAATCTATAGTGTATGCGCGGAATTAGTTCCCAATCTATTTCGAAAATCAATTTTGGTTCCCAATCTATTCAATTTTGCGCTAAAAGTGGACAATTGACGGAATTTCTTCAATTTCAACCAGAACCAAGTCACGTGAGATCACGTGCCGGCACCTAAAACCCCTTTTTCAATTTTTAAATTTCTGAAACACGTTTTTTAATATTTTCAGCTTTCTCTTGCCTTTTGTCTTATTAAACAAAGACATGAAAGGCTAAAATTCACTAATCAAAGGAGTTACTAATCATGTGTAGAAATAAATCACAAAATAAAGTAGGACAACGACGTCCTCTACTTCCTTCTTTCCTCATCTTCTTTCTTCCAACTCAAGAACAAACCCTAGGAGCCACAATCCCATTCTAATCAGACAAAAAAACTCCTCATTCTGGCAAAAAGTTGCAAGATCTAGGCAAAAACCTTGTATTGAGTTTCTTCTATTTTCAATTTAGCTCCTCATGGAACCAATGAAAAATTGCGACTGCAAGCAACGAGCAATAATGGTTACTTCTTGGACAGACAACAATCTTGGGAGAAGATATTTCGCTTGTGCAATCAAGAAGGTATGGTTGTCTCTGTTTCTGATTTCGACTTTTCTGTCTCTGTTTCTGAGTTTTGTGCTAAAGCTTTATGATGTTGGCTATGAAGGGTGACAGAGGAAAATGATGCGATTATTTTGAATGGCATGATCCAAAAATGTGTAGAAGGTCAACAGCCCTGATTCCTGGACTACTATGGAGCATGAATTCTAAGAATGCTACAATTGAGAGGCTAAGAGCAAGGGAAAGAAAATTATTGTTAGCAATTTTCTTGTTGGTACTTCTGTTGGTTAATGTGTTACTGGTGTAAAAGGCAGAAGGCTGGACAATCTTGGTATCAACTGGTGAAAGGAAAATGTGTTAAGTATTAGGCTAAGTTAGGTACTGTCTAAACTTAGAGATGAAAGACATTCATCCGGATTCTTTGGTCTTTTTTGTTGAAATGGGTGAATGTGTGAGGACTCGTATTTTATTTTATTTTATTTATTTATTTTAGCGATTTATTCACTTATTTATTAGTTTACCCTAAAATAGTTATTTTCATGATTAATTACCCAAGTGTTAGTTAGTTATACTATCGTTACAAGAATTTCTTAGAAATTTCACTTTATCGTGCACAAGTCGGAAGTTCGCGTTTTCGCGCCCGCGATTAATTGAGGGACTTTAGAAAATTATTGTTAGACTACTAAGAGTGAATAATAATAGTGTTAAAGAAAGTGCATTAGAGGTTTAGTGCACCAGTGAAACAAATCCGAGAGGAATCGGGCACGAAATGCGCGCGCGCGCACTATTGAGAGTTGACTTTTGTACAAAATTTGAACTACAACTACCAAGCTTCCATGAGAAGCTTCCCTCATCAGATTGCACTCTCTCTCTCCTTACCCTTGCGGGCCGAAAACTCCAAGGAGGAAGAAGACCAAAACCCTTCATCATCTCACTTCATTTTCTTGCACCTTTTCACTCCAAATTCACTACACAAACTCACAACAATTTGGAGACTCACTTGGACTAGGAAGAGAGCATCATTTCCACGGTTTTCTTGGAGCTCTTGGTGGCCAAAATTTCTGAGTTTCATCAACCAAGAGGTAGTAAATCATCCAACATTTGAAACTTGATTCTAGTGAGTTAGATTTCACTTGGAAGCTTGTAGCTTCATGTGGGTATCTTTATTTTGTTGGAAATCATTTGAATGGGCTTTATGAAATCTCACAATGGACATGTTGGACTGATGTGATGATTTTGGGTGTTATTTATATTGATTAAGTGTTAAACTAGTGGATATAAGTTAAAAAAGTGAAAAGAAAATCAAAGGAAAGCTTGCATGAGAAAGGGCCGAATTCTGCCCTGTTTTTACAGAGCACTTGGTGCGATTTTTTTTGTGGTCAAATGACCTTGAATTTGTTTTAGATATATTGTTTTGGTTGTGTGGAAAGTTTCCACAAAAAATTACTTGATTTGGTTAAGAAAAAGTTGAGTTTTGGACAAGAACAAAACTGGAATTCGCGTAACAGGGGTTCTCTGGCAGTGAATTTTGAACGATCATAACTCTTTGCTTCGATGTCGAAATCAAGTGCTGTTTATGGCATTTGAAACTACACACTTCTATTTTTCTAACGGTATAAAATGCATTTCCTGATTCGAAGGGAGTGAGCTGTACTAGTTCACCAAAGTTACCTGTTCTGTTTTGTTGCTCTGCTCGAGAGTCAGTGATGTGCTAGGACTTGTTACTTGAATTTGAGATAGTTATGAACTGAATTTCAAAACGATTTCTTCTGAATCGTTTCAACGCCACCAACCATTTCCAATTTCAAGTTGAATTGACTGAGTTATGGCCAAATTACAGAACTGCACCAGTGATAGAAAACCCTAGTTTTGGCTAGCCAAATGGCTTAGCTCGAATTGAGACTTGTTATTTTGAAACTTTTGGTGTTAATCACCTACCAAATGTATGTTGGATGCTTCTTAGACTTTTTCTTCATAAATGAACCATGTTTGAGGTGATTTCATTGGCCAAAGGTTCGAAAAAAGGAAAATGGAAACATAAGGCAGAATTACCTTGGAAATTCTTGAAACTTTAGTGGTCTTGTTAACTACTTCCCGTACGAATTTTTCCATGAAATTTGGCAGAGATGTAGCCCTTATATGTTAGTGTAATCATACCAAATTTGGTGCCATTCCAAGTCCATTTCGATGCCCAACTGAAGTCTCAAAATTTATGTTTCAAATCTGAAAAATTGCCCAATGGTCTTCATTTTGAACCAACTTTGAGCTGCTATATCTTGGCGCTCAAAACTCCGATTCTTGTTCCATTTATTGTGTTTTAAATTTCGATTGTAACTCTAATTGAGTTTCAAATTTTAGAGGCTAGTTCACATTCTGTGAATTTTGCCGAATTTCCAAAGTTTACCAAAAACCAACCCCAAATCTGTCTTGGAAGTGCAAGTCAGTAGCTTTAAGCCGAAATTTGAGTGTCTTCCATTTAGAATCATGGAAAAGTGTCTTCTAAAAACTTTTAGTACTTTGGAAATAGTTTTCAACGATACTAAGTTTCTAATTTTTGACCTATGGAGAGTGAGATATGATTTTTCAAAAATTGCACCTTAAATCTGGAATTTTTGAACTTGAAATGAATTGAGTTTTTAGAAACTCTTCACTACCCTTCGATATTGCTTGACCGTTTTACACTTGATTTCAAAGATGAAAATCAGTTTTTCCTTGTATTATTAAACCCTACTTTTGAGCCCCGATTTACGAATAATTAAGGCTCATTTTCATGATATTTTCCTAAATTGTACAAGACTACAATCTTCCTTGATAATTAGGGGGTCTTAAGCGATAGTGTGTGATAGATAATTATTGTTTACTCAGGCATTCAAGGGGACCTTTAAGAGGACCTCACAACGGACGCTTAAACACTTGAATTGAGTACCACTCTCTCATTTTGACTAGGTGAGTGTCAAGTGTGTGAAAACGTGTTACGTGCTTAATTGTTATTGGAAATTGAGTATTTTGAAAATGTTGAGTCGAGTGTGTACTTTACCGCACTCGTTCTCATTAAAGTGAAGTGTACTTGAATAACTTGACATGAAATACTTGAAATGAATATTTACATGAAGTATATTTGAACTACTTGAAGTGACTTGTTAAGTGAATTAAGTGAAGTGTTTCAATGATTAATTATGCTATGGCTGCATAAGTCGATTGGAGTGAATCTCCTCGACTCCTAGTGATACTAGTGGGGGACGCCCAAATCTCATCAGCCGATCTTGCAACTCGAGCCGGCATGGGCACGGTCGAGAAGCTTGGTGAGCCATGAGAAACGTGTATAAACTTGATCTAATGGGGAGATCTTGCTTGGTATATTCGAGTAGTATCGCCTTATATAAAAGACAGGCGGGCTCGGTACAGGGGCATGTAATGGTGATCAGGGAACGAGTAAGTGAAGTTCTACGGATTATAACTTACCTGATTGACGGAGTGTCAACTCGTGGAGGTTCTTGATTGTGCAAGTGGAAAATAGCTCCTGAGAGCTCTTATATCCTTGAATTGTTTCTGTTTACTTTTTCTCGCCCGATTGTTATTTACTTGAATATTACTGTTTATTCGTTAAATGGGATTGTTACTTGGACAACGTGCTTGCATGTGTGTTTCTTGGCCTTACTGAGTATTGGATCATTCCATTAGTTTGTTTTCCTTAACATGTGGATTGAAAGATTATGAAAAGTCGACTAGGTTATGTTTTTAATTGGAATTTTTGTTGTAATTATTTAGTCGACTTTTAATGGTTGTATTTTGGGACTTGATGTATCTTTTGAGAACCTGATGTAAGATTTGGATATTCGGTTAAGGAAGCGACTTTTCTTTATTTAGACTTGTATTAATTTGGTATGTATCGTTAAGCTTGAATTGAATTGATTTGAGTCCTGGCAATAGCCGGGCAGGCGTCCCGCGGATACCCTTGGGTTTACTCTTGGGAGAAGTGGTGGCGTCACAGTTGGTATCAAAGTGCTAGGTTAGAGACCTAATTGGGAGGTGTGTTAGGGACTTTACCCTTAAGATTTGAGATGAGATGACTTAGTCATACCCTAAGTTATATTTGAGCAAATTCGTAACTTTAAGTTTCTAATCTAGAAATTGTGGTTGTTTTGCAGGGATGGAGAATGGGAACGGAGGACCTGCTGCTGATAGTAATGGCCATGTTAATGGCCATGTAGAGTCTCTTAGATCTATTTACTATAGCGCACAGGACGGAGGAACTCGTGTACGCTACTCACCCTCTACTAGGTTCCCCAGATGTGTCTGTAGGAGGACACATGCTTACCCGAACCACCTTGTATTTGCTCTTGATGATGAGCGCCGTCAGTTGGTGGCTGCCAACCGAGATCTGCTCCAGGAGGTAGAGGAGCTGAGCATTATGGTGAATGCTCAGAGTGCTAGGATTGCTGAGTTGGAGGAGACTTTGGCAGGCGAGGTGGCTACGGCTGAGGTCACCCGTGATGAGTTTCAGAGAGTTAGGGCTCGACCTATTAGGATAGGTGAGGAGCTCCGTGATCGGGCTTCCAGGATCATGACCAATGCCACTATACTGATAGATGAGGTGATGGAGGTTGTCTAGAGGCCAGTTCAGGAGGAGGATCCAGAGGAGGACCCTGAGGAGGAGGTTCCACCTGATAGCCCCTGAGAACTAGGTTTAGAGTGACCGACCTTTTGACTGATGTAGTTAGAATTAGCTGGGATGATGCTAGTGCTAAATCCATTGTATTTTTGTATGACTGTGTGGCCTACTTTTGAGGTACTTGACTTTACTTTAGTCGTATGTGACTAAAAGTACTTTCGTGGTACCTGTGTGCTATATTTTTAAGATTCCCCCATGATTTGTTAATTGTATGAATTTTGAAGTGTTAATGAATGTAAATTATTGTTATTTCCAATGTTTCTCGATTGGCTCTTGTTTTGAGTATTTTCTCGCGTAATCACTTTTATTTTTGCACTAGACACCATTAGAATTATGGACGGACGAAGGAGAGGTCGAGGTCGTGGGTGAGGGTTTAGGCAAACCCAACCTCAAGGAGATGATCAGGGATCGGCAACTGAGCCGACTCAGGGACAAGAAAATTTAGAGGGTAATCAATTGGTTACTGCCATTAATAGGATGATTGATACCCTTGAACGGTTAGCTGAGAGACAGGGTCCAGGACCACTTAACCAACTTAGGGGTCAGGATGGAAGGGAAGATAAAGCCTTGGAGAGGTTCTTGAAATTTAACCCGTCTAAATTCACTGGTGAACCTGATCCTGAGATAGCGGAGAATTGGTTGGAGAGAATAACCAACATATTCACCGCCTTAGACTATACTGAAGATAGGCGAGAGGAGTGCCTTCTAGTGGTTCGGTAGTGATACCGCAAGTTACTTGTGGTTACTGTGGTAAACCCAACCACTTAGAGAATGATTGTTGGAAAAAGTCTGGGAAATGTTTGTTCTGTGGTAGCGCTGAACATCAACTCGCGAGTTGTCCGAAGGCGCCAAAAATAGGAGGTAGCACTCAAAGACCAGAAAAGTCAACCTCTAAGCAGACTAGTGCTGGAGGATGTCGACCTACAGTACCGGCTATGATTTATGCTCTGGATCATCAACAGATTCCCGATGCAACTGAGGTGGTAGAAGGTACGATCCCTATTTTTCACCGTTTAGCTAAGATTTTAATTGACTCAGGTGCAACGCATTCTTTTGTAAACCCTAATTTCATGAGTGGAATAGAGTTGAAATCAATTAAGTTACCTTTATGATTTAGAGGTTAGAACATCTACTGGAGATCAAAGTTTACTAGCTAATTTGGTGTATAAGGATTGTGAGATATGGTTTGGAGAACGGAAATTACTGGCCGATCTGATGGGTTTAGTGATTAAGGGGTATGATGTGATCCTAGGAATGGACTGGTTAGCCCGTTATAATGCTCAGTTGAACTGTAAGATGAAAACAATAGAATTGTGCATTTTGGGAGAGGCAATCCTGAAATTGGATGTAAGGGGTAGGTTAGTCTCATCTGTACTGATCTCAGGGATTCGAGTTAGGAAAATGTTAAGTAAGGGAGTTCAGGGATACTTAGCTTTTCTTATCAGCACTCCTAGTGATAAAGTAAGACTGGAGGACATGCCTGTAGTGAAAGAGTATCCGGATGTCTTTCCTGAAAAGTTAGAATCTTTATCACCAAAAAGAAATATAGCTTTTAAGATTGATGTGACTCCGGGAGTGGCATCTATCTCTAAGACACCGTATAGAATGGCTCCAACTGAATTGAAAGAGTTGAAATTGCAATTATAGAATTTATTGGAGCGGAATTTTATAAAGGAGAGTGATTTACCGTGCGGAGCCCCAGTCTTATTTGTTAAGAAAAAAGATAGGAGTTTAAGACTGTGCATAGATTACCGAGGCTTGAATGATGTCGCTATTAAGAATAAGTACCCATTGCCTCATATTGATGAATTATCTGACCAATTGCAAGGGGCGGTAGTATTCTCGAAATTGGATTTGAGATATGGTTACTATCAATTGAGGATTTTGGAGAAGGATATACCCAAAACTGCTTTTAATTCGGGGAATGGACACTTTGAATTTGCAGTAATGCCATTTAGATTGACCAATGCACTTGCTGGTTTTATGGATTTGATGCACAGGGTCTTTAAACCTTATCTGGACCAATTTGTGGTGGTATTTATTGATGATATATTGGTGTACTCTAAAACTGCGGAGGATCACGAGAAGCACTTGAGAATTGTTTTACAAACCTTGAGGGAACATCAGTTGTATGCTAAGTTTAGCAAGTGTGAGTTTTGATTGAAAGAAATGACATTCTTGGGTCATATAATTTCTAAGGACGGGGTTAAAGTAGATCTAACCAAAATTGAAGCGGTTTCTAAATAGAAGCGACCGGAAAACCCTACTAAGTTTCAAAATTTTATAGGATTAATAGGGTATTATCGGATATTTATCAAGAATTTTTCTAAAATTGCTGGACCCATGACTGAGTTAACTAAGAAGAGTGAGAAGTTTATATGGAATCCTAAGTGTGAAGAGAGTTTTCAAGAGTTGAAAAGACGCTTGACAATGGCACCCGTATTAGCTCTATCGAATGGGAAAAATAGCATTGTGGTCTACACAGATACTTCCAAGGAAGGCTTGGGATGCGTATTAATGCAAAATGAGAAAGTGATAGCGTATGCCTCTAGGAAGTTAAAATCACATGAAGGAAATTACCCAACTCATGATTTGAAATTAGCGACTGTAGTGTTTGCTTTAAAGAAATAGAGGCATTACCTTTATGGAGTAACGTTTGAGGTTTTCACTGACTACAAAAGTTTTAAGTATTTATTTTCTCAAAAGGAGCTAAATTTGAGACAACGTAGGTGGATGGAATTTTTGGAAGAATATGATTGCACGATAAAGTACCATCCAGGAAAAGGCAATGTAGTGGCCGATACTTTGAGTCATCAAGTACAAGTGGCAGGATTGATGATTAAAGAAATGCACTTGTTGGAGGAGGTTAGTGTATGGAACCCTAGACTTGAACTGAGGAAAGTAATTTTTGGGAATATTGTAGTGAATTCCACTTTGTTGGAATGTATCAAGGAGACCCAGGAAAAAGACACTGAAGTGCAAAAGTGGTTGGAGAAAGTCAAAAAGGGAGAAAAGCCGGATTTTAATTTGGGAACGATTGGTATATTGAGGTTTCGGAATCGGATAGTAGTGCCAAAGGATGAAGGACTTAAGAAGAAAATCTTGGAAGAGGCACACCGATCGAAATTTACGGTACACTCTGGAGGGAATAAAATGTACCAAAACTTGAAGAGTTTGTATTGGTGGGAGAGCATGAAAAAGGAAATTGCTCCATTTGTCCATACCTGTTTGGTTTGTCAACAGGTCAAAGCTGAACATCAGAAACCATTAGGACTTTTGCAACCTTTAGAGATACCAGAATAGAAATGGGAAAACATCACCATGGATTTTGTATCAGGGTTACCTAGAACCCAGAGAGGTCATGATGCCATTTGGGTAATAGTGAATAGATTGACCAAATCGGCTCATTTTCTGCCGATTAGTATAAAATACCAATTGGAGAAGTTAGCTAAGTTATACTTGGATGAGATTATCAGATTACACGGGATACCTGTAAGTATTGTGTCAGATAGATACCTTAGATTTGTTTCAAGATTTTGGCAAAACATGCAAGAAGTGTTGGGGACTAAATTGAATTTTAGTACTACTTACCATCCCCAGACCGATGGACAGTCTGAGAGGACGATTCAAACCCTTGAGGACATATTGAGAACTTGTGTTTTAGATTTTGGAGAGAGTTGGAGTAAGTTTTTGACATTGGTGGAATTCGCCTATAACAATAGCTTTCACTCTTCTATTCAAATGGTCCCGTACGAAGCACTTTATGGTCGGAAGTATAGGTTTCCGATTTGTTGGGATGAAGTAGGTGAACGAAAAATCTTAAACCCGACTACAGTGCCTTGGATTGAGGAGGCGAACGAAAAAGTGAAGTTGATGGGCCAGAGGATTCAAACCGCACAAAGTCGTCAGAAGAGTTATGCAGACAACCGAAGGAAGGAATTAGAATGCGGTTGAAGATCAGGTTTTTCTTAAAATTACTCCTCTGAAAGGAAGTTTAATGTCTGGAAAAAGAAAGAAGTTACAACTGAGATTCGTAGGGCCGTACAAGATTATCCAATGTGTAGGAAATGTGGCCTATAAGTTGGAATTGTCACCAAGTTTATCTCGCATCCACAATGTTTTTCACGTGTCCATACTTAAGAAATATCATCCAGACCCTTCTCATAACTTGCAACCGGAAAATATTGAAATTGATGAGGCGCTGACCTATGAGGAGAAACCGATCAAGCTTCTAGATCGTAAGGTGAAAAAATTGAGAAACAAGCAGATTCCGTTGGTGAAAGTTTTTTGGAGGAACCATAGACTAGAGGAAACAACCTGGGAAGTTGAAGAAGAGATTCGAGGAAAATACCCAAACCTATTCTCAAATCAAGGTATAATTTCGAGGACGAAATTCTCTTAAGGGGGAGAGGATGTGAGGACTCGGTATTTTATTTTATTTTATTTATTTATTTTATCGATTTATTCACTTATTTATTGGTTTACCCTAAAATAGTTATTTTCATGATTAATTACCAAAGTGTTAGTTAGTTATACTATCGTTACAAGAATTTCTTAGAAATTTCATTTTATCGCGCATAAGTCGGAAGTTCGCGTTTTCGCGCGCGCGATTAATTGAGGGACTTTAGAAAATTATTGTTAGACTACTAAGAGTGAATAATAATAGTGTTAAAGAAAGTGCATTAGAGGTTTAGTGCACCAGTGAAACAAACCCGAGAGGAATCGGGCATGAAACGCGCGCATATACGCACTATTGAGAGTTGACTTTTGTGTAAAATTTGAACTACAACTACCAAGCTTCCATGAGAAGCTTCCTTCATCAGATTTCACACTCTCTCTCCTTACCCTTGCTGGCCGAAAACTCCAAGGAGGAAGAAGACCAAAACCCTTCATCATCTCACTTCATTTTCTTGCACCTTTTCACTCCAAATTCACTACACAAACTCACAACAACTTGGAGACTCATTTGGACTAGGAAGAGAGCATCATTTCCATGATTTTCTTGGAGCTCTTGGTGGCCGAAATTTCTGAGTTTCATCAACCAAGAGATAGTAAATCATCCAACATTTGAAACTTGATTCTAGTGAGTTAGATTTCACTTAGAAGCTTGTAGCTTCATGTGGGTATCTTTATTTTGTTGGAAATCATTTGAGTGGGCTCTATGAAATCCCATAATGGATATGTTGGACTGATATGATGATTTTGGGTGTTATTTATGTTGATTAAGTGTTAAACTAGTGGATATAAGTTGAAAAGTGGAAAGAAAATCAAAGGAAAACTTGCACGAGAAAGGGCCGAATTCTGCCCTGTTTTTACAGAGCACTTGGTGTGATTTTTTTTGTAGTCAAATGATCTTGAATTTGTTGTAGATATGTTGTTTAGGTTGTGTGGAAAGTTTCCACAAAAAATTACTTGTTTTGGTTAAGAAAAGTTGAGTTTTGGACAAGAACAAAACTGGAATTCGCGTAACAGGGGTTCTTTGGCAGTGAACTTTGAACGATCATAACTCTTTACTCCGATGTCGAAATCAAGTGCCGTTTGCGGCATTTGAAACTAGACACTTCCAGTTTTCAAACGGTATAAAATACATTTCCTTATTAGAAGTGAGTGAGCCGTACTAGTTCACCAAAGTTACCTGTTCTGTTTTGTTGCTCTGCTCGAGGGTCAGTGATGTGCTAGGATTTGTTGCTTGAATTTGAGTTACCTGTTCTGTTTTCTTCTGATAAATTGTAGGCTTATGAATGTAGTTTCCAAAGCCACCAACCATGCCTAATTCCAAGTTGAATTGACTGAGTTATGGCCAAATTACAGAACTGCATCAGTGATAGAAAACCCTAGTTTTGGCTAGCCGAATGGCTTAGCTCGAATTGAGACTTGTTATTTTGAAACTTTTGGTGTTAATCACCTACCAAATGTATGTTGGATGCTTCTTAGACTTTTTCTTCATAAATGAACCATGTTTGAGATGATTTCATTGGCCAAAGATTCGAAAAAAGGAAAATGGAAACATAAGGCAGAATTACCTTGGAAATTCTTGAAACTTTAGTGGTCTTGTTAACTGCTTCCCGTACGAATTTTTGTATGAAATTTGGCAGAGGTGTAGCCCTTATATAGTAGTGTAATCATACCAAATTTGGTGCCATTCCAAGTCCATTTCGATGCCCAACTGTTGTCTCAAAATTTATGTTTCAAATCTAAAAAATTGCCCAATGGTCTTCATTTTGAACCAACTTTGAGCTGCTATATCTTGGCGCTCAAAACTCCGATTCTTGTTCCGTTTATTGTGTTTTAAACTTCGATTGTAACTCTAATTGAGTTTCAAATTTTAGAGGCTAGTTCACATTCTGTGAATTTTGTCGAATTTCTAAAGTTTACCAAAAACCAACCCCAAATCTGTCTTGGAAGTGCATGTCTGTAGATTTAAGCTGAAATTTGAGTGTCTTCCATTTAGAATCATGGAAAAGTGTCTTCTAGAAACTTTTAGTACTTTGGAAGTAGTTTACAACGGTACTAAGTTTCTAATTTTGGACCTATGGAGAGTGAGATATGATTTTTCAAAAATTGCACCTTAAATCTGGAATTTTTGAACTTGAAGTGAATTGAGTTTTTAGAAACTCTTCACTACCCTTCGATATTGCTTGACCGTTTTACACTTGATTTCAAAGATGAAAATCAATTTTTCCTTGTATTATTAAGCCCTACTTTTGAGCCCCGATTTACGAATAATTATGGCTTATTGTCATGATATTTTCCTAGATTGTACAAGAGTACAATCTTCCTTGATAATTGGGGGGTCTTAAGCGATAGTGTGTGATAGATAATTATTGTTTACTCAGGCATTGAAGGGGACCTTCAAGAGGACCTCACAACGGACGCTTAAACACTTGAATTGAGTACCACTCTCTCATTTTGACTAGGTGAGTGTCAAGTGTGTGAAAACGTGTTACGTGTTTAATTGTTATTGAAAATTGAGTATTTTTAAAATGTTGAGTCGAGTGTGTACTTTACCGCACTCGTTCTCATTAAAGTGAAGTGTATTTGAATTACTTGACATGAAATACTTGAAATGAATATTTACGTGAAGTATACTTGAACTACTTGAAATGACTTGTTAAGTGAATTAAGTGAAGTGTTTCAATGATTAATTATGCTATGGCTGCATAAGTCGATTGGAGTGAATCTCCTCGACTCCTAGTGATACTAGTGGAGGACGCCCAAATCTCATTGGCCGACCTTGCAACTCGAGCCGGCATGGGCACGGTCGAGAAGTTTGGTGAGCCATGAGAAACGTGTATAAACTTGATTTAATGGGGAGATCATGCAAGTGGAAAATAGCTCCTGAGAGCTCTTATATCCTTGAATTCTTTCTGTTTACTTTTTCTCGGCCGAATTGTTATTTACTTGAATATTACTGTTTATTCGTTAAATGGGATTGTTACTTGGACAACATGCTTGCATGTGTGTTTCTTGGCCTCACTGAGTATTGGCTTATTCCATTAGTTTGTTTTCCTTAACAGGTGGATTGGAAGATTATGAAAAGCCGACTAGGTTATGTTTTTAATTGGAATTTTGGTTGTAATTATTTAGCCGACTTTTAATGGTTGTATTTTGGAATTTGATGTATCTTTTGAGAATCTGATGTAAGATTTGGATATTCGGTTAAGGAAGCGACTTTTCTTTATTTAGACTTGTATTAATTTGGTATGTATCGTTAAGGTTGAATTGAATTGATTTGAGTCCTGACAAAAGTTGGATAGACGTCCCACGGATACCCTTGGGTTCGCCCTTGGGAGAAGTGGAGGCGTCACAGAATGTGTAAGTTGTAATCTACTCTTAGGCTAGTACATTCTGTTTATTTTGAATGAATGAATATATTGGATGTTCCAATCTGCCATCACTTAGTTGTGTTTTTACAGTTCATTTACAAGTTAACTGGATGTTGAGTTATCCTCGGAAAATGAATTCAATTTGAGAGGTTGAATGAAAGAATCATTTGATAGCCAAATCATGAATCCTGGCTTGAAAGAGCACATACGTAATTTCCAATTTATGCATGAACATGGGTTACATACCATTGGATTAAATAGTCCCAAAAATCAGAGTAGGAAATTCACTGCAATCCTTGCATTGCAGATGTAAAGAAACATGGAAGAATAATAGGAATTCAATTCATCCAAGTCATCCACAACTAGAAGCATACATTCACAACCACCATCCCATTGCTCAAATAAAGGCGTTTCCCTGCCTAGAATCCTATATAAAACTTGAAGCTCCTATTTATGATAATTTCCAGAATCCAGAACCACCAGAAAATAGAATGAAAACACAGCTTCAAAATGTGAAAGTAAGCTACTATAAAACCTGAACATCATATGTAATGCTGGATTGTAAAACAAAACAAATGGTAACATACCAAAAGATAAAAGAAGAATTCATTGCTAACTTGGAACCAATGTACAAAAGATACATTCAGAATTCATTACAACCATCAAATAGACATTGTTTTGTCATTTGCCAGAAATGATTACAAACTTGAAAATGAGCAATATGGTAGCTGGCTTGTTCTCAAGATACATGAGTTCCAAATACTAATGTACAAAAGCTACTAATCTGACAATAAAATATTTCAAATTCAGCAACACAACCATCCAAAAGGTGCTGACTAGCAACATTAAGCTAGGTACAAGATTATCAGTTAGTTGATGTTGGCTTTCCCTTTGTCATTGTAAGGTGGATTTGAACATCTTTGATCCTAAAAGGTACAGATCCTCCTTGGCCAACTGGTTGACTGCAATGTACCACAAAATTTTCTAGGATCCCAAAAGCTTCATGCAGGTTTGGTTGAGCAGTAGGGGCAGAAGATATTATGTTGTCATCTCTAGTTGCTGGGTTGTTCTGTGATGAATCTATTTGCTTTGCACTTCGTTTGGTGCCATTTCCCGGCAATACATCAGCATTTAACCACTAAATATTGAACTCACAAGAAACAATAACTAAATGTACATTAAGTAATAAAATTACAACAGATTTTCTTGATGTTTTTGTTCTTGTCTTTTTTGCATTTGAAGTGTTGCCCCTGACCTGCAACAAAGCATAAAATGCATTAGCTGCTACAATGTTACAAACACAGGTATATCTATTTACACAAATTAGGAATTATTACTTACAGAGTTATCTACTATCATGTCATCTAGTTGTGAGAGATTCATATCCTGATTTGCTTGTGTTTCCTGCCCCTGTTTATTATTTTGACTGGCTGCAACACCTGCTTCCTCTCTAAGCTTACATGTCCGTGTGTTATGACCTTGCTCACCACAGAATGAGCATTTACAGATTTGACCAAATCTCCTCACTTTCTTGCCCTGCTCTTTTGTTTGCTGTATCTCATCAGCAGATTTTCTCCTCTGTTTCTTTGGTCTTCCTGGTGTTCTTCCATAAGTTGGTGGCAGGGGTGCCTGAACATCTACATCTTCCCACTCATGCTTTTCATTCACAGGTAAAATGCAAGGGTCATAACACTTAAGATACGTTTCAACACTATAACAGTCATCAATGTACTACATAGGGTCCTTCATAGCATCCACAAAGCTGAAATTGCATGAGCACATGGTATCCCTGTCAAATCCCATTTCCTGCATGAGCAAGTCCTATCCTCAATATTGACTGCCCACTTTTCACCATAAGGATAAGCAAGTTCAAAACTGACATCGTTTGATTTGTAAGGCACATAGTAAGTTGCCTTGTCAATATTGACCCTCATCCTTTTTCTAATTTTTGGACAGAAATCAAATTTACTCCACTTTTCCCTAGCTCTATTTCTATTTTCTTGCATTCTTTGCATGACAAAATGCCTCAATGCCTCCATTATGACAACAATGGACCCTTCCCTGGCATCTAATATTTTGCTGATAAATGATTCACATATGTTATTCAACAACATATCACATATAGGGAATGTTCAGAAGTGTGATCTATTCCACTCTGGTGGATTCTTGTCCTCTAACCACTTAATTGCATCAATATCCAATTCTGATATGGCTTCCATTCTTCTTATATATTGTGTACGAGTAGTTGCCTTAGCTGCTTTCCATGGAGCTTGTCTCATGGCTGTCCCTTTGAATCCAGCAGCTACCATATTGCTTTGCATATGCTTCACACAAAATCTATGATCAGCCCCTGGAAAAACTGTTTCACATGTCTGAATTATGCCCTTCTGCTTGTCACTCATTATGGTTCATTCATCATCTTTTTCAATTTTTAGATCCTCCTTAAGTAAAGTAAGAAACCAAATCCAGGAATCCTTAGTTTCTCCCTCAGTTGCTGCATAAGCAATTGGATACAAACCATTATTTGGATCAACTCCAACTGCTGTCAGTAATACTCCACCAGCTGCACCGTTGAGAAATGTCCCATCTAATCCAAACACAGGTCTGCAAGCATCTAAAAATCCTTTTTTCACCCCAGCAAAGCACATGTACAATCTTTGAAAATTTCCTTGTTTGGTGACTGAATCACAGTAGTCTTCTGCCACCTTCATTACTACAGTACTATCTGGGTTACTTCTCAAGATTTCATTGATATACTTGGACAATTTATTGTACTGGTCCACATCACTACCTTGGGCCAACTCCTTGCCAATTTTTTTAGCTCTATAGCCTTGATGTCTACTCAAATAGCACTTGTTCTCTTTCATTACCAGGATTTTGAAGCTAGCATAATCCATCTTGGGATTCTCTCTAAATGTGTTAACATATTTTCTGCCAACCCACCCAGATTTGACACTCTTGTTATGATATGAAAACCCACACTTGTACTTCTGCTGGAATGTTCTAACTTTCAATCTGCCATCACCTTTCATCTTCCTAGCATATATGCACCAGTCACATCTTTTTTAGGACAAATTGCCCTAATTCTAATGGTGTCACTCTTGATAAATTTAAATGGTCTACCCCGCTTGATATTCCAGGTTCTAACTGCCTCTTTAAACTCCTTGAATGTGGTAAATACCTGCCTAATTTCAAGTTTGGGGTTATCTGCATCCTTGGGGTCATACATAGGGGGTCTTGAATGACCCTCTTTATCTGAACCTTGGAGACTATCAATATCTGAACCTGAATCTGGTGCAACATCTATGTCGGAGTTGTCATCATCAGTATCAGAATTACTCACCGTTTGTCCCCTAGTTTCCTCTACACATTCCTTTTTTTCATTCCTCTTAAGCTGCTCTTTCCTGTGATTTTCTACCCCTAACCATTCTAAATTATAATCAACATTTTCTTTATTATCATTGTCATCAGAATTTTGCTCATAATCTGAATCTTTTCCTGAGAATTCTCTAGAATCAGAACCCTCTATATATTTACTATCAGATTCATCATCTTCATCTTCTAATTCAAAATCTTTATCATCAACATCAGACCCCCATTGTGATGCTAATAACTCACTAAAAGAAACTTCTATGTACAAATCAACTACCCTTCCATACTCAAATTGATCAACACAATAGGCATGCATTTCTCTATCATGCTTTAACAAACGGAAGCCATGTTCCTCTATCAAAATGTGGTACTTCTTTTCACCTATAGCTCCAATCTGACTTTCTAACATTCTATCCATTGCAAAAAGGCTTATACCTGTGACCTCTACATGATCAAACACCCTTAATTCACCTCCCTCATAATGAACATCAGGTTCAGTTTCATATTCTCCCCATAAGTGACACTTCATAGTCACTTCCGTGCTATCACTGTCTACATTTAAAAAAAAAGAAACAAAAACAACAAACAAACAACACAGGCCATAATTTAGATGACAGAAATAGTAAAACTAGCAAACCGACAATAAAAAATGCATACTTTAGCAAAGATTCAAAGACAATGACCATCAATTGTAGTAAAATAAGTCCCAATTGTATAGTATGAACCAGCATGATAAGAGCCCGTTTAGAGACACAATGGGACCACATCACAAATGACAAATTTTTGTAGGGTTTTTTTCAAGATTGGTTATTAATAAAGCCTTAATTACAGATTTTTTGTCCCCCCAAGTACAAAAGCATCTTTTCCACTATATTCTAACATTATAGTTGGCGATTGTGCATATATATCACAAAAAGAAGGCAAAATCACATACCATAATTAGGTGCTGCCAGCTTGTTCATTTTCTTAGGTCTCGCTGCCATTTTTGCTTTGCAAAGCCACGAGGAGCTTCAGCTTGACTGAATTCGGCAAGATTTTTCCGTATTTTTTCATGTTTTGATTCTTGATTTTCACTCTTAGGGTTCGTTGTTCTTTTGCTGAAGAGAAGAGACCAAGGTTGAGAAATACGAGAGCAAATGTTTCTTTTTCTAATTTTCAACCTTTTTGGTGGGCTCCACTCCTTGATTAGTGAATTTTAGCCTTTCATGTCTTTGTTTAATAAGACAAAAGGCAAGAGAAAGCTGAAAATATTAAAAAACATGTTTCAGAAATTAAAAAAATTGAAAAAGAGGTTTTAGGTGCCGGCACGTGATCTCACGTGACTTGGTTCTGGTTGAAATTGAAGAAATTCCATCAATTGTCCACTTTTAGCGCAAAATTGAATAGATTGGGGACCAAAATTGATTTTCGAAATAGATTGGGGACTAATTCCGCGCATACACTATAGATTGGGGACCAAAATTACAAATCTCCCTTCTTTTTTTTATTTAAGTTTTTCAGCTTTTTGTATTTCTCTAACATATGCCTTATGGACACTCATTAGCAGTTGCCCAATGTACCATGTTTATACACATTATAATTATCACTTTCTCTTACATTTATATATTTTTTCTAATTAATCCACTTGCATTTGTACACTTTCTTTAATTAATCTTATACTTCGAAAAAACTAACAATTGAAATATATCTTAATGGATGCCCAAACAGATAGTAATTTTTTTCTTTCTTTTCTTTTTATTTTCTTTTGTTTTTCCTTTCTTCTTTCTCTACTCCACACAAGCACCATTGATACACTACCACCACCACCACCTCTCTCTTTCTCCTTCTTTCTCCTTCGCCACTTGCTACCACTACCTTTTATTCCCTGCCCCTCCCCAGTTCTCCTTCCCTTATCCTTTTCCTCTTTTTTCTATCCCTCTTCCTCTCTCTCCTCTCCCCCTTATGTTGCGCCTCTCTCTCTCTCTTCCTCTCCTCCCTGGCAAGTAGATCCAGTTGCAACCAATGATCTCTCCTTGGTGATTGGATGGTCCGAATCTAGTTGCAGGGATGAGATTTGGTCTTGCAACCAGACCTAATTGCTGGAGAGGAGGGAAAGAGTGAGGAAGGGGCGAGAAAGGGAGGATAGGATAGGGGAAGAGGGGAGGGGAGAGGAGGGAGGAGGGGGAAGGGGAAAGGGGGAGAGAATGAGGGAGGGGAAAGAGGAGGAGAGAAGGGAGGAGAGAAGAGAAAGAGGCAACAGTGGGTGGCGGGCAGTGGTGGCAAGTGGTTGAGATGAAGAGGGAGGATTGGGAGGAAGAGGAAAGATGAATAATTTTTAAAAATTTTAAAATGTTTCAAAAAATTTAAATTTGTAAAGACACCCATGATAGTTAAGTCAAAGGAATTTGAGCACAAAAAATAAATGGAATTTGATCCCGCTTTTTTTTAAGAGCGGCATCAATCCCATAATTGACTATTTTGTTAATGGGTAAAAGACAAAAAAAGACACCTATGGTTAAGCAAATATATGGACAAGCTTCTCGTGGTTTCAACACATATAATCTTACACCTCATGATTTGAATTAAATTAAAAAGGCAATGGAAATCGTCAAAACTAATGTGGGTAGATGAAATTATAAAAATAATATATATATATATATATATACATACATATATATATATATGTATATATATAAGGGTAAAATGCAGAAAAGCCCCTTGTGGTTAAGCCAACTTACAAGAAAGTCCCCTGTGGTTTCAAAAGATATAATATTCATCCCTTTCACACATAAAACAGTTGTTTTGATTTGATTAATATTTGTATATGAGATAACACCATGATCACAAGAAAAACCCGCAATCATCCATTGCACATGTAAAGTACAACATCCCTTTTGATGGTTTTTTGATCTCGATGATTTTTATTTTTGCTTTTTGTGAACACTCACAAGTTTCATATTGGTATCATAGAGTTTAGTTTTACTGCCCACTTGAGAGCTTGAGAAAAATATAATCAACTATTTTGCAAAATTTTTGTTCACCTTATACAAAGAAAAAGTATTGAAATTCTTACTTTAAATTCTTAAAAAAGATCTTCTAAAATAATATTATAATAGCAAAAACCCAAATTTAAAACTTTTACCATGCACCAAAAGTAGTGTGCATAAGATCGGTGATTGATTTCTCTCAAGAAACTTAACTCCCTTTTCAATAAATTTCCTAAAAGTTTTGGATCAAATCCAGCTTGTATGTTTTGAAATTATAGAGGGTATTTTTATAGGTTGAGTTAACCATAGGGGGCTTTCCTGTAAGGGATAGAATAGGTATATCAACTAAACATTAATTATAAAAAATTGTTTTCAAGTACCACTAGTTGGAAAACAAGTGCATGTGCCTCGAACACATTAGTTTTGACAATTTTCGTTGCCTTCTCAGTTTAGTTTAAATCATGAGGTGTCGAAATGTATGTTTTGAAACTACGAGAAGTTTTTCTGTATGTTAGCTTAACCACAAGCAATTTTTTATTTTTTACCCTTTTTAAATTTTTTATTAAGTCTTATGCGACTTATAGGTAGGGGTGATAACAAGTTTAGTTGAATTTGAGTAATGTTATGCTCGAACATGAACTCAAAATGTAAACAAGCCTACTCAAGTTCGAGCTCGACTCGAGCGAGCAGAAATTTATGTAGCTCTACTCGACTCAAGGGAAGAACAATTGAAATTCGAATTTGACTCGATAAGACTTGATATTGTTCTCGATCCTTATCGAGTTTGAGTATTCCAAAAACTTGAAATACAAAAATTTGCATTAATTATTCAAAATATAAGCCCTTATTGGTCATTTCATAATCAAAATAAATATATTATATAAATAATAAAATTAATCAAACTACTCGACGAGCACTCGAGTAGCACAAAGAGAGGCTTGAACACGACTTGGTTCTTGTATCGAGTTACTCAAGCTCGAATTCGGTCAAACCAAGTTGAAGCCAAGCATTTGACCAAACATCTCACAAGCTGCTCGCAAGTAATTCGGCTCACTAGCACCCCGACTTACAGGTTACACAACTAGTTAAAGGTCAAATTCCACTTTAGTTAACAGTGATTATATGGGAATAGGGGAGGTTTTGTATCTTTTGGCAATACCACAGGGGCATACTGTATTTTACCCTAATCAGAACCATTCTTCAGCTATTACAAAAGAAAGAAAAGTGAACTAAAGTAAAATCAGAAATAAAACCAAGCTCGAATCAATATCAACATTGAAGCAACCTCATTGAACCAAAAATGATTCTTGCAGCTCATTTCAGCATAGTTCTGGCATAAAACAAAAAATTATGAATGTAGCCAAATATTTTAAGTACCAAAAACCTAATCTAAATGAATCCATACTAAGTCAAAAGAAAAATTAAATGGAAACTCTCGGTTCTTCCCCGTATATTGTTCTTCGGATGCGTGTGTAAAACATGCAAGAGGAGCTCACAGGATAACGTGTCTTCAAGATTATTTGGTAGGACACTTATCAGTATTCATGGATTAATAGTTCCTATATTGTCAGAATAAAAAGCACATGAACGATTTTAGATTTATGAGACATGCCAAAAAAGAGATTTCCAATGTGAATTGGTAAACCAAAGATTTTTTAAAAACAATTTCAAACTAAGAACAAATTACTTACCATTAATCCACTATTATAATATAAAATCATCTAAGACTCTTTAATAATCTATTTAACTATGACCAATTTAAAATTTGATTGAAAATTTATTAAGTGACGATATAAATATAATTAATGAAGTGATGAGTAATCATTGCAAGTTGGAGGCATATGGTTAAATTGGCTCTCTACATCATTGTTTGAAAACTTAATTCGGATCTGTCGGTTAAACCAGTTGGGCCATCAACTAGTTACTAATTCAATTCAAGTTGGCCGTAGTGAAAAACCATTCAACTAAAGTTAAATCGGCAAAATTATCCAGTTCAATCGTTAAACCATTAAATCGGATGGTTTTAGAGTGATTACTTGTCCAACTTCAATTAAGCCCGAAACAATTTCAAAATTGGTCAACTATTAAGTGTCATTTCAAATTTAAACTTTACTAATTATTAATGCATAATTATCTTTACTAATTAGACAACAACATTTACGGTAAAATTCACTCCTCTTTTTCTCTCTCTTTGACAACTACGACATAAATCGTATCCAACATGTATGACATATATTATAGTAATTCTTGTGTCTCCTTATGTACTTTATTTTTTGTCATTGCCTTCCATTTTGATTTATATCCATTTACATTTTGTCATTTCCTCCAATGATTTTTTTTTTTTTTTTTTTGTATTTGTAGGTAATAAAGTCTTTCCAAGAATTTCTAGTAAGAGTATTGTTGTGAGAACTCGAAAATTTATACCTAACTGCGTACATTACCATTAGAAAATTTGATCATGCAATCTTGTTGGATTATCGACTACTTGGAGTGTTTAATTGATTGCCTTATAGTTAAGTGTATTAGAATATTTCAAATTCAAGCATGATTCACATTCATGGAAATTTAATACGAATTAGACAAGAAACTAGAGGAGTAATAGTGAGATGGAATGAAAGTGCAAGGTCTAAATTTTTATTTGTTCATGCTTTTGACATGTGGCATGAATAGGACACTTGTCCAACTACTAAACCAAGCCTGCACCAGCTCATTTGTCTCTTGACATACAAAAGCAACTTTTGACTGAGAGAGCAGACACATTTCTGGTTCTTTTTTTTTTTTCAGCCTGCAACCGAGAGAGTGAGTGAGAGAGTTAGTCCATTTTCCTCTTATCACTTCGACACAAGAGAGAGAATTGAGAGTGAGGAAGAGATTGCAGCTTCTCGGTGTCCAAAACAGCTGCATTGAGGGGAGAAAATTGGAGTGTTTTGTCTTTGAGAAACCAAGGGAGAAAAAAGGTAAAACAATTTGCAATTTTCCAGCTTTTGTTGTGAGGAAACAAGAGGTAAAACCTGATAAATTTCCCTTATTTCCTTTCTACCTTGGTTCTATAATGTCTTAACTTGAACTACCCTCAAGAAAAGAGAAACTTAACTAAGGAAAAATGCCTCAAAGCTGGAAATATTCTGCTGAACTTACTGCATGTTGTTCGTCTGCAATGTTGTGATTGTTTCTCTCAAAATCTGTTAAGTTGAATTTTTATACAACACACACACCCTAACTCTTCTACCTTGTCATGCATGCAGTATTTAACTTGAAACAAAGATGGACCAGTGTAAAACCTGAAGGAAAACTTTGCTTAAAAATTGATTACCTGCTACAAAATTCTCTGTGTTGGCCGAGAGGAAGAGAGCTTGAGTCTCACAGCTTTTCATTCGAAAACTTGGAAGAAATTTTACTAGGAGTGCATGATATATGTTTTATCTCTTGCCTTATATGATATATAGTACGCTTTATCTTTGAAACTAGTTAAAAGTTGGTGAACTTGGCTGAAAATGTTGAAGGACCTTGCTGGAAATTCTGTTGAGATGGCGGAGAGAGAGAGGAAGGACTTTTCCAGTTTTCCTCCATGAATTTTGGCTATAAAATTGCATATTGTTGTTTAATACACCTTATAATACATTAATATTGACATGGATGTAGTATTTGGCTTGAATCCAAGTGAGATAGGTGGTGGTGTTGAGGGAACCTTACTGACATTTCTGATTATGATTGATACTTGAGGGCCGTTGGAATAGAGCCAAGAGTTTGCAGCTTTAACTCCAAAAATTTTGTTGGTTTTGATCAAGAACTCACTTCATGTACCATTTACCTCTTTTATCTAGACATGCATGTAATGTTTGTTGAGTTAAAAGCTAGAAAAGACTGATTTATTAGAGGAAATACTAAACATGGAAATTTTCAATTTTCTTGCCAAGAGTTTTTTTGAACTTGGTTAAAACTTACTTTATGCATCATCTATTGTTCTAATCTAGCCATGTATGTTGTATATTTGGCATTTTAAAACCCTAGCATACAGGCCATGGAGTTGCATGAGAGCTTTCAATTGATTTAAATAAAAAAATTAAGGCTTTTGCACAGGGGAAACGGAAGAAATGAACCTGGACAATTATTCCACCTTTAAGACTAAACCTTAACCTTAATTAATTTTTGGTTTTAACTTGAATTGTTGGGTAGATTTTATACAATATTATTGTGCTTGAGCTTAATTAAAATTATACTAAAGTGAACATTACATATATACTTTGGTGGTCTTTTAACAATTAAACTTGGTATAATCAACTTAGAATCGGGTTTGGGGATGGAAGTAACTACACTTAGTAATTATTCCTAGAGTTATACAATAACTATAGTACTTGTAATTTGTCTCAGGAACTACTAGTGAGCGTGAAAGTAACCCCGAGACTGAGGTGTAACCCATTTGATTTGAGCAAGTGTTCTTAAGTTCTTAATACTTGTTTTTCTAATTGTATGGTTTTGGTGGATGAATGAAAAGAAATGATATTGTTGCCATGTTATTGAAATTGTTGTTAAAAGGGCTAAGGCGTACTTTATCGCCACTTGCCTTATTGAATTGAAATAGTTTATCATTGCAATTGTTGAATGGAATGTGCATGACTATAGGTTGTTGTGTATTTTATCACATCGGCTGAGTTGGGCCCTAAGCCTTTGGCAAGTTGACCTAATTGAGCTAGTGGTGGACTTGGTCGATTAGGTCAGCCACCTTGGGCAATTGTACGGAAAACTCGAGTTTTGCCCTAAAGTTGGAGATTATTGAACTGTTTAATGAATGTTCGGGATTGTTTATTATTTTGGAGGGTATAAGGGGAAAGAATGGTGGAGTGAGTCGAATCTGTATCCTTTAAATTGATTGATTACTTTTATTGAAATTGATAACTTGAATTGCAATGTTTGGTGAATGTTTTGTCTTGCTTATTGGCTACCTGTCCCTTTTGAGCTCTAGCTCAACTCCTTAGTTTTGTATTCCTTACAGGAGTTGCGGTTAAAAAAAGCGTCAAGTAGAGATAGATGGTTTTGGGAGGTCCAATGTGTATCTCGATGTTAAAACTTGTATTTTATTTCTTTTAATGGACAAATTTATATTCCAAAATGGTTGGTGATGTACTCAAGAATGAATGTTCGGATGTTTAATGGGAAATATTATCTCTCAAGTTAATGTGAGTGAGTGAGTTCTGACGAGAGTTAGGCAGGAGGTCTGCTAACTCTTAGGGTACGCCCTAGGGGGAAATGGGGTCGTCACAATTGTTCTTTCCTAGTGAAAGATTTCTTCTTTCCTAGAAATTTTTTAGTGAGAGTTTGTTTTTTCCTAGGGTTTCTTGTGAGAATTTTCTATTAGTTTTTATTATTTTATTCATTTTTCTTTATCAAATGTTAGTCTTTTTAAATATGTTTGTTAGATCCATAATTTCTTAGTTTATTTTGTCAAACCTCAATTTGATATATAAGCTTGAAACATTTAAATAGTAGATTTGGTAGGAGAAGACATGTATAAATGTTCATTGAACTCAAAGAGATTGACATCATTTAAAACAGGTTAGAAATTTACAATGTAATATTTATAATTTTCTCAAAACTAGTGTATCTGCAGATCTTTCAGATCTGTTATTTCTATGATATTTTTGATGATATAGTTTTTGCCATTAGTGCAGATTTCATAAATGAAATGAATATTTCTATTAAAAAAAACTTCCACTCATAATTTTTGAAACTTCAAAATGTAACAAATTAAAAATAGTAAATTATATATATATTGTCAATTGATGAGGTTTTTAATATATGTACAAGTTAAAAAATTGAATTACACCCGTTCACCGCAAGTATACAGGTCAACTAGTAGTTTAGGATATATATCGGGTCAATCCCACAAGAAAGAGTGAACAATTACCGGTATTAGTAAAGTTTCTCTATTATTTAGACTATTAATGAATTATAACAAATTAAACCTTCTAAAATTATACAAAATAACAAGTGAAAGCTCCTTAGGTTATGGTATCCCTAACTATTCATGCAAGTGCTATATTTGGATCATTGAGTACTACATCTAGGCTAGTTATAGTGTAATTTCCTTATGCATTTGAATCCTACTTTCGTAGTGAATCAATTATACTCATAACTAATCCATACATATTCTCATGGTTATGAAATTAGCTACAAGTTCATTTCTTCAATGAAATTACATGAAATGAATCACTAAAAACCACATAGGTGCACCTCTACTTTCGTGAGTGTACTCCCTATGTTTAGCACTTCTTGAACTAGTGTTACATCTCAATTTTCATTGTAGAAACAACACCTTAGATAATCACAATTAATGGTATCAGATTAATCTTGATTTAAAGAGCTAAAGTACTAAATAACTTGCTCAAATTATAGCAGTCAAATAGACAAATAATAAATACTAATAATCATAGAAAGTTCAACCAAACCCAAGGCATAAACTTTAAAGACACATAATAAACACAAAATCCAGAACTTGCATATTAACCATATTTAAGAATCTAATACAAAAGATAAAGAGTTGGAGAAGAGATAACCCGTGTCACTTGAGCTTCAACTTCTCTTTCGTCATCTCCATTTTCATCATAATCTAGCCATTATACAAGAATGGATGAACTACACTTACTATACTATCCTACACTAAGGAAATGGAAGAACTACATTTCTACACTCTTCAAGCTTTCTCCCGTATGATCCATTTAGACTTCCCAAATGTCTTTGTATATAAACTACTCCAAAGCTCATTTTCCACTGGTCAAACTTTCCACACTTGATTCCCAAATCTGAAATTGTTAAGATAGTCAATAACAAATGTTTTTGACTTGAAAATAAGCCACCTTTCTTGCCCTTTTGTCTTCTGAAGCATGTGTACCGAATTCCCTTGCAACTTATAGCTGGAAAGTAGTCTGAACACAAGAGAAATGGTTGAGCAAATTGCAGAAGTTCGGCTACAAAATGCACCTACACAAAACGTGGCTTGGAGTCGCGTTTTGTTAATTCACGTTTTCAATTCTGTGTTTTTGGCTTCACTTCAACTACAATATTCTCTATGATAAAGGTTGAACTAACTTTTGTACAAAACAGAAAAATTTTAGCCCTTTAAATTAGCTTTCCAATGCTTCAAAAATCATCCAAATCGGAGCTTTGTAGACTGAGATATGACCAAATTACTGAAGACTGGTCAAAGTTGTATTTTCAACTTTGGACAGCAGTGTTGAATTTTGGTATTTTGACCTTTTGACTGAGAAAACGGCTGAATTGGATTCTGATGTCTTCATACTAAATTTAGATCTATCTCTTAGCATCAAAATGGTATAAAGCTCATTTCAATACAATCTGTGTAGCTCCAGATATAGTCAAAATACGAAAATGTGTCAGAGTTGTCAAAGCTGACTTTTCTTGATTCTTTTGTCCTCAAATTGCATTTCTTCTTTTACACTTCATATTTTATTTTCACCACTTTAATCCATCTTCAATCACCCAAATATCTTTTCAATGCACTTCATTTAATGATTGAATCATTAAACCTACAAAATATGAAGTTTTTACCATAAAAATTCATAAAATGCAATGTTAGCCACTTTAACATAAAATGTAGTTTTTTACCAAAATCTTAGTTATTTTAGTTATAAAACTAAAAAATCAAACCAAATTAACTAATAAAATACACTTAAAATACGTAAAATAAACCCTTATCAAATACCCCCACACTTGAACCATTGCTTGTCCTCAAGCAATAAGAAATACAAACCAACAATGATCCAAAATTTGAAAATAAATATATGTGCACAATCAACTTCATATTCTCAAAACAAGGTTCATTGGAGTTAGATTAAAAAAATTCAAGTAGGGAGAATTAATTTTATTTATTCATGCAAATACTCTCGGCTTGCTATTTTTAGTAAGTTAGGGTTTGCGTTTTTGGTTTGGGCCACCATGGCCACTGGTCCCTCCTCTTCGGGAGAGGGAGCGCCGCCTCCGATTCCTGGTGAACGTCGGACTTTTGCTGATGTTGTGTCGTCTAAGTCTGTGATGGGTTTCCATTCCAAATCTTTTGCGTCGTTAGCATCCATGGGCTCACGGGTGCAGGCTGCGGTTTCGACTCACAGGGGGGAGCCGGCAGTGACTTTCGCTATGGAGGATATTGTGTGCATGGCATCACCTTTTCAATTTGCGCTGGTGGGGAAGTTTTCTTGCGGTCGTCCGTTGATGGAGGAGATTAGGAAGTTTTTCCAGACCTTGGACTTAAAGGATGATTTTTCGCTGGGGTTGTTGGATCGCCGACACATATTGATTCGGTTGACGAGCGAAGCGGATTATTATCGGGTATGGGCCAGGAGTATTTGGTATATACATGAGGTCCCGATGAGGGTGTTTAAATGGTCAATAGATTTCTATGTGGATAGAGAGACTTCGGTTGTTCTGGTTTGGTTTGCGCTTCCGAAGTTACCAGTGCACCTGTTTCACAAAGAGTGCTTATTCCCTATAGTCTCTTGCTTGGGCAGACCTTTGTGTGTGGACGTTGTGACGGCGAAGGGGACACGACCGAATGTAGCTCGGGTATGTATAGAGGTGGACTTGATGAAAGATCTTCCGAACAGGGTCTGGATTGCATTTGGTGACAGGATGGGGTTCTGGCAGGAGTTGATTGCAGAAAATCTGCCTAGGTACTGTGGCCATTGTCTGCATCAGGGTCACTCCGTGGAGGAGTGTAGGGTCAAGAATCCAGAGTTGAAGGTGGTGACGCCACGGCGGCACTGGAGTGAAGCAGAGCAGACGACACAGTTGAAGGTGGGTGTTGCGGCGGCATCAGGCTATGGCAAAGACGGGGCTGCTAATGGGCCAGTAGATGGGGACAGAGGTGGGTTAAAAAGAAACGAAAGGAGGCGAGTTCAGCAGGTGTTTAGGCCGAAAGAAGGTCTGGCGGTGGAGAGGGCAGGAGGGAAATGTGCTGCGGAGCCTCCGCACGCAGCACTTGCACTTGATGAGGAAAGGCATGGTGTGGCGGCAGGGTTAGATGTGGCTATGGGGACACCTGCGGTGAGCTCGAATGCACTACAGCAGAGGGAAGGTGGTGCGGAGAAGGCTACGGCTGACGAGCAAGACGCGCTCTGTGCTCCCGAGGTCGGGCAGGATGTAGAAGAATGTGAGATGGCAGTCGGTTGTCGTTATCCAGAACGCTGCCGAACAGGAGATCGAACGAATAGCTGATTTGGTATGCGACGAAATGGTAGAGGCGCAATTGGATGAGGCATTGCAGGAAGAGGAGGAGTGAATGGAGGATCAAATGCGCGGGGGCCAAGGAAGTTTGTCTCCCTCAGGGGAGTATGTACCAGTAGCGTGTAATTTATCACCACAGGGTACGACGCTGGCGGCGGGAATTGGTGCGGTTGAGGTGGGAAGGCCTTTGGAGCAGCCCCCACAGGTTCATGATGATTCGTTTCAGGTGGTCACGGGCGAGTCAAAAGGCGTGCGCGCGAGGTTCCCCTCTGATAGGGCCCTGCGATCTACGGTAAGGGCTTCTCAAAACTCTTTCCATCCTTTACCTCATGATTAATGCATTGTTCTGGAATGTAAGGGGTATGGCTAAAGCGTCCCATTTTCGTAGGCTCAGAAAATTAGTTGTATCTAATAATATTTAATTGCTAGTTGTATGTGAAACGCATGTCCGGATGTCGTTAGCAGAGGATTTTCGGGTTAGACTAAAGTTTGATTATGTGATTTCCCACTCTGCGGGCCAGTTGTGGGTGTTTTATAAGTCTCCTTTTTGTTATTCTATCATGGGTGAGGGTGCTCAATTTTTAAATTTAGCTGTGCAACATCCCGGGTTGGTGAGTTCGGTATCCTTCTCGGCGGTACATGCGGCTACCACTAGGGAGAAACGACAGGATCTTTGGGCGGGGTTGCTCCAATGCAAACCCTCACATGGCCCTTGGCTGGTGTGTGGCGATTTTAATGTTGTTATTGGGGAGGAGGAAAAGAAGGGGGGTCGTCCGTTTACAGTAGCTGAGGCCACTGAGTTTGTGACTTTCATGCGTCCTGCTGGATTGGTGGATGGCAGTTTTTCAGGTTCGCGTTTTACCTGGTGCAATAATCGTCATGGTCGAGCTAGGATTTGGAAACGTTTGGACCGTTTATTGATGAATATGGAGTGTTTTGATGCTGGTTTATCAATTGGTGTTACTTATTTGGAACGTCATCCCTCCAATCATGCACCATTGTTATTGTTCGTTGGTACAAGGTTGGATGGCAAACCTCGTCCGTTTCGATTCATCAATGCTTGGGCAGATCGTGAGGATTTTTTGGAAGCGGTGAGAGAGTCATGGCAACAAGAGTGTGGTGGGCCACCTATGCATGTGCTCTGCTCTAAGTTACAGAGGCTCAAGCGGCATCTTCAATTGTGGAACAAGGACTGCGTGGGGAATTTTTCAGACAACGTGGCAAAGGCAGAGGAGGAGGTTGGGAGGTTAGAGAGAAGATTAGAGGATGGGGGCCGGAGGAGGTGCATGTGGAGCTCCAGCAGGCTCAGGCCTCGTTGAGATGTGCATTAGCCATGGAGGAGTCACTGTGGAGGCAGCGAGCTTGGGTTAAATGGCTGGCATTAGGTGATCGTAACACTAAGTTTTTTCATTCAGTGGTCAAGCAAAGGCGTATGACCTCTATTATTCATCGGATTCAGAAGCCTGATGAGGGATGGGTTAATGAGGATGTGCTCATTGGCGAGGAGGCGGTGCGGTATTTCTCTTCCTTATTCTCCTTGGATGATGCTCCTGGGATGCGGGATGTGCCTGATGTTATTCCCCATCTGGTATCTATGGAGGATAATGAGCGGTTGGAGGAGGATCCAACCTTGGAGGAAATCCGGCAAACAGTTTGTGAAATAGATGGAGATAGTGCTGCAGGTCCTGACGGGTTCACTGGCCGGTTTTTCTCTGCTGCTTGGGAGATAGTTGGGGGTGATGTGTATAACGCTGTCCAGAGTTTCTTCTGCGGTGCGGAGCTTCCCCGGCGGATCATTGCTACTTCCATTGTGTTACTGCCGAAGGTGCAACAACCGAAAGATTTCTCACAGTTTCGCCCAATAAGTCTATGTAACTTTATGAACAAAATTTTTTCCAAAATTCTGGCCTGCCGCCTGGCTCCAATATTATCTAAGGTTATCTCCCCGAACCAGAGCGGCTTGGTACGGGGTCGGTGCATTTCTGACAATTACCTTCTTGCACAGGAGGTAATTGCGGGCATTTAGCGGAAGGCACGCCGGGGTAATGTCGTTTTTAAGCTTGACATGATGAAAGCTTACGATAGGATGATGTGGCCTTTCCTGATAAAGGTTCTACGCTCCTTTGGCTTTGGAGAACGCTGGATTGATACGATCTGGCGGATTATCTCCAACGTTTGGTTTTCCGTCATTGTCAATGGTTCACTCTGCGATTTCTTTAAGTCAGCTTGGGGGCTTCGTCAGGGGGATCCTTTGTCGTCGGCTTTGTTCATCATCGGGGTAGAGGTGCTTTCTCGGTCTTTAAATCAGCTGGTGCATCAACGGGGGTTCCCGGGCTTCAGTGTCCCACGAGGTTGTTCGGCTATCACCCATTTGGGGTATGCTGATGATGTGCTAATTTTCTCAAGTGCGACCACCACGTCTCTCCGGATGGTAATGAGGGTCTTAGAAGGGTATGAGGCTTCTTCTGGACAGCGGGTGAATAAATTGAAGAGTTGTTTCTTAGTTCATGCTAATTTGGGTAGACACAGGGGGATGGTAATCCAGCGAGCTACGGGTTTCAAGTCATGTTCATTTCCCATCAGGTATCTAGGGTACCCTTTGTATTATGGCTGCCGGAAAAGGAGTATTTTGTTGGACTATGGCAGGCTGTGGTGAGCAAGATTGAATCCTGGAAGAATAGGTTGCTTTCTGCTGGGGGTCGGATTGTTCTATTGAAGCATGTCCTCTCTGCGTTGCCGGTATATATCTTGATGGCTGCATCACCTCCGAAGTCTGTTTTTAAAGCGATTGAAGGGCACTTTTCGAATTTCCTCTGGGGTGAGTCGGAGTGGGGTCAAAAGTGTCACTGGATCAGGTGGCAGGATTTATGTGTGCCAAGGGAAGAAGGGGGTTTGGGGGTCCGACGTTTGGAGGATATTCATGGAGCTTTCTCCATCAAGTTGTGGTGGAGCTTCCGTTCTTTGTCATCCCTTTGGGCGACCTTCATGAAGGCTAAGTACTGCGCGCAGGTGCATCCTAATCTGGCAAATCCTAATGGGGGTCGCTAGTCTGGAGACGGATGGTGGAGGTACGGCATCTCGCGGAACTTCACATTGGATGGATTGGGCGATCTGGGAGCTCGAATTTTTGGTTTGACAACTGGATTGGGACAGGCTCGTTGGCTTCGCGACTGGATAGTGTGTCGAACCATTTGGTTGCTGATTTCATAGAGAACGGACATTGGAACCTCCCTCTTCTGCAGCAATGGGTGCCGCACGGGGTTGTCAGTGAGGTTGTTCGGGTTGCGCCTCCTATAGGTCAACTTCCTGATTTAATGGTATGGAGACCGTGTTTATCGGGGCAGTTTACCCTACGATCGGCATTTCACCTGGTGAGGCGGCATGCCCATAACTCATTCATGTCTAGACAAATTTGGCATCCGGTGGTTCCTTTGAAAATTTCTTTCTTCTTGTTACGTCTCTTACAGCGTCGCATACCGGTTGATTGCTGCTTGATGAGATTTGGGGTTCATGGGCCGTCCAGGTGTGGGTGTTGCTCATTTCCGGAGGTCGAAACTGTTGAGCATGTCTTTGCTATGGGGGAGATGGCGTCACGCGTATCGCATTTTTTCGCGGATCCAGTGGGCATATCCTGGATTGGCTCATCATTTTGTGTATGCATGGCAGCCTGGTGGTTTGGGAAGCGGGGTAACCGGCAGCTGGCTTTTGTGCATCATATTCTTCCACTCCTCATTTGCTGGCATCTGTGGAAATTCCGAAATCGCATGAGATTTGATGGGGCCCGACTTGGGTTTGCCAGGTTGTGCTTCTTAGTTTTGTCCGACCTCCGGGAGCTGTTTGGCCTGTTTCATCCCCAACGTAGGTCCTTCCCTGCAGACTGGGTGCATTTCTATGCAGAGATTTCAGGGTGGGTCCCCCGGGTGTCCTATACGCTAGTGTGGTGGTCTCGACCTTCGGGGGATGCTCTCAAACTCAATACGGATGGGTGCTCCAAGGGCAATCCTGGTGTTAGTGGGGGAGGAGGGATCCTTCGGGATAGAGATGGCAGTTTGCTTTTGGCTTTTTCTTGTTATTTTGGTCATGCTACGAGTCTTCAGGCCGAGGTTAGAACGCTTCTATTTGGGGTTCAGCTGTGCATTCAACGTGGCTTTGGCGGGTTACATGTCGAACTAGATTCACTCGTCTTAGTCCACATTCTTCTAGGCAAGGTGAGCTGTCCTTGAGGTATTTATCACGACATTCAGCAGTTGTTGGAATTGCGAGGACACTGTTTACGAGTTAGCCATTGTCTCCGCCAGGCAAACCAAGTTGCTAATGTTTTATCAAATGTCGGTTGTGCTCAGGGGGGAGAGGAGATCTACACCTCTCCGTCAGCGTTACCTTCAGAGGCTAGAGGAGCCATGTGCCTAGATAGGGTAGGGGTTCCATCTGTAAGACGTATTGTCCATGACAGGGAAGATTGTAGAGGTTTCTCTCCATTTTGATCAATAAAGTCAGGTTTAGTTGAAAAAAAAAATGCTCTAGGCAACTGAGACATTTTAACAAACAGATTTAGATGAAATCTTTAATAGCCTCTTCCATTTGAATTTCTTCAATCTTTATGCTAAAAAAAAAAGAAGATATTAATCAATTAATCGTATAGATCACAAAAAAAAAGGTAAATAACAATTATGCAATCTCTCATTAATCCTCAAGTACTCATAATATCAAGTAAAGGAGAGCCAATTATACCCCCATTATAACAAATTCAAGTCAATTTCTCATTCTTACCCAATTTCATATGCAAGTAACTCATATGGTCAATAATATGCTTCCTAAACTCATGATCATTTCTTATTCAAATTTAAAGAGGGATTTATTCATATAATATAGCTAAATATTACTTAAGTTGTGAAAGTACCTTTTGACGCGAAGATCGACATTTTTAGATGAAGATCGCCGGTTACTCAACATTTCACATACTCAAGTTATTTTTCATACTCTTAATCCGAGTACCGTTTTACGCGAAAGTTGACATTTGTAGATGAAGACTCTCGGTTACTAAGTACAAGAACCATTGGAGTAGAACAAATCTTATTCTTTTTTTTTTTCTTCTTTTTTCCTTTTCTCTTTTTTTTATTTTTATTTTTTTCATTTTTCTCTCTTTTTTTTAAAGTAAAAATAATAAACATTTCCTCAAATGATTAATCATGAGAGGAGTGTTGCAATTACTGACCATATTTATCACTTAACTTATAAAATCAAATAAAGCGAAGAAATTTCATCAAATATGCAAAAAAATATAGGCATAATTTTCTCCACTTTAAAAGATATACTTTTCTACAAATGCAAAAATTATAATCAAATAATAGTCATTTCCAAGTTAAATGAGAAAAGAAGTGCTTAAGCCACATATATTTATCTCAAATGTAGAAGGAGTTTGAACTACTAATGCTATGAAACTTGTTACCCCTTGGATAAAATCGAAAAAATTTAAAAATTTTTAGGGCAAGTTTGCAATTTTGGACAAGATTTTAGAAAAATTTTGAATTTTAACACAAGTCCAATATTTACAACTAATAAGTCAATCACATACAATGTATATAATCTCAATTCTCCCCCCACACTTAACATACACATTGTCCTCAATGTGTAAAAAGGAAAATCAAGATAAAGAAAAGTAATACTCCCCTATTGTTGGGATTGAATATGAAGCTTCAAGATATGTTGTTCACCTATCTCCCACGGTTCATGAGTTCTATTTGATAACCATTAGTGATATAAATCTAAAAATGAAAAATGAGAAACAAAAGTGATAACAAAGGCTCAAGACATCAAAACGGCGATCCGTAACTTCAAGCCCTTGTTTTGGTGATTACCTATAAAAAATACACAATAAGCAACTCAAGGTACAAGAAAATATATGAGGAAAAGAAGAAAAATAGAATCAAGGAAACTGCATTTTTTTAAAAAAAAAAGGTGCTCAGAAAACGAGACTCATCAAAACGCTCCATCAAGCTGCGTTTTGTGAAGTCGCGTTTCTTCACAAAATTTGCAGCATTGAAAATGCGACTACGTGAGAAAACGCGACTTCAAGTCGCGTATTTGAAGGCGCGTTTTTGGTTTCTGAACAGGCTGGAAAACGCGACTTCCTGTCGCATTTTGAAGGCGCGTTTTCTTCAGTAAGAGTGCAGGATTAAAAATGCGGTTATGGGAAACGCGATTCCAAGGCGCGTTTTTCAAGCCAGGTGCGTTTTTTTCTGCGATTTTTTGCAGAAATTCAATTACAAATGGTACTCCAATTACTCAAAATGTATCATAGATCATTTATTTGCTAAAATACTCACTGCATGCACATATAATATGATTAAAACATGCATTTTAACCCATTCTAACGAATCAAAAATAACAATTACTCAAATCGAGGGGTTGAGTTCCTTGATCAAACTTCGCCTTTTTCACCTCATTTGGTCACTTTTGCTTCTATTTCCAATACCTACAAATAAAAATAACAAAATAACTCAAACATATAATTTAAACATAAAATCACACCAAAATAACACGAACTTAAACAACCATTGGGTTGCCTCCCAATCAGCACTTTTGTTTGTAGTCGTTAGCTCGACTATTGAACCTCATTTTTCAAGGAGGCTTGGTTAAAGAATAATCCACAATTTTAGGTCGTGGTGGATCATTAAAAGGTGGCTTAATAGCAAAAGCCACATACTCTAATGATATGAGAGATGGAAGTGACTTACATATTCCAAGTGTTTCATAGATATTACCTTGAATATGCACCACTTGAGAACTTACCAAAGGAGATGCCGTGAGGGTTTCTTGGGCAACAATACCTTTAAAACCTATACTTTCAATACACTCCTCAAAAGGGATGAAAAATGAGTCATTAAAACTCACCTCTTGAGGTTCAAGTTCCAAAGATATTATCATGTGAAATGGATATTAGCTCATTAAAACACAAGTGAGATTCATCATTTTCATCCAAATGCAATCCATTTTCACATACAACATTCCCACCATTCATGCTAGGGTCATTTTGTAAATTATTAGAAGAAATAACTTCACACAATACATTCAATTGCTCATGTATTCTACCAAAGTGAGAAACTAATTCATCTATTATTTCCTCAATCCTATCAAAACGGTTGGAAGTCATATTAGCTAATTTTTCTATAGCTAACTCCCAAGATGGTTTAGAATCATTAGCTACTCTTTTTATTGCCAACTCCCATGATGGTTTTGATTCATATTGGACACATTCAAGTTGATAATCATAAAAATAGGAAGAATTATATAAGTATATTGATTATCTCAACCATAAGCAGGAGAATTGCTCCAATTAGCACTATACTGATCAAAACAAGGATTGTAATGCTCTAATTCATCATAGTAACCCACATTTTGTGCTTGTCTACATGTATTAGTGGAATGATAACCTCCACACAAATCACAAATCACATGATAAGAATTAAAAGTATTAAAATTCCTCTTTTGTTTAATTTCATCCATAATTGTGTCCATTTGAACATGTAACACAATTACATCAAATTTTGCCTTTAAGCACATCAAACCATTTTCAAAAGACATACCTTCGGTAATTTCTTGGTTACCTCTATTGAAGGAGCTTTGCACTTGATAACCATCCATTGCCAATCTTCCATTTCTCAAGCATTGTTCTCCAAATTGACTTACCCTCCTCATTACCTAAAATTACTTTTAAACAACTTAAAAGCAAGATTAGTAAGAAGAATAAGTGATAAAGCACATACACACATAAAATACTAAAATAACAGAAAATAACATTCACACTATAACTAATAAAATGTCTAAACTAATAAAGTTGCTCTTCACACCGATATTGCCAAATCTTTCCCGGCAACGGCGCCAAAAACTTGACGAGGTTCTTAATATATGTACAAGTTAAAAAACCGAATTACACCCGTTCACTGCAAGTATACAGGTCAACTAATAGTTTAGGGTATATATCGAGTCGATCCCACAAGGAAGAGTGAACAATTACCGGTATAACTAAAGTTTCTCTATTATTTAGACTATCAATGAATTATAACAAATTAAACCTACTGAAATTATACAAAATAACAAATGAAAGCTCCTTAGGTTATTGTATCCCTAACTACTCATGCAAGTGTTATATTTGGATTATTGAGTACTACATCTAGGCTAGTTATGGTGTAATTTTCTTATGCATTTGAATCCTACTTTCGTAGTGAATCAATTATACTCATAACTAATCCATACCTATTCTCATGGTTATGAAATTAGCTACAAGTTCATTTCTTCAATGAAATTACATGAAATGAATCACTAAAAACCACATAGGTGCACCTCTACTTTCGTGAGTGTACTCCCTATGTTTAGCACTTCTTGAACTAGTGTTACATCTCAATTTTCATTGTAGAAACAACACCTTAGATAATCACAATTAATGGTACCAGATTAATCATGATTTGAAGAGTTAAAGTGCTAAATAACTTGCTCAAATTATAGCAGTCAAATAGACAAATAATAAATACTAACAATCATAGAAAATTCAACCAAACCCAAGGCATAAACTTTAAAGACATATAATAAACACAAAATCCAGAATTTGCATATTAACCATATTTAAAAATTCAATACAAAAGATAAAGAGTTGGAGAAGAGATAACCCGTGTCACTTGAGCTTCAACTTCTCTTTCTTCATCTCCATTTTCATCCTAATCTAGCCATTATACAAGAATGGATGAACTACACTTACTACACTATCCTACACTAAGGAAATTGAAGAACTACATTTCTGCACTCTTCAAGCTTTCTCCCGTATGATCCATTTAGACCTCCCAAATGTCTCTGCATATAAACTACTCCAAAGCTCATTTTCCATTGGTCAAACTTTCCACACTTGATTCCCAAATCTGAAATTGTTAAGATAGTCAATAACAAATGTTTTTTACTTGAAAATAAGCCACCTTTCTTGCCCTTTTGTCTCCTGAAGCATGTGCACCAAATTCCCTTGCAACTTATAGCTGAAAAGTAGTCTGAACACAAGAGAAATGGCTGAGCAAATTGCAGAATTTCGGCTACAAGACGCGCTTACACAAAACGCGGCTTGGAGTCGCGTTTTATTAACTCGCGTTTTCAATTCTGTGTTTTTTGCTTCATTTCAACTGCAATATTCTCTATGATGGAGGCCGAACTAGCTTTTGTGTAAAACATAAAAGTTTTAACCTTTTGAATTAGCTTTCCAATGCTTTAAAAATCGTCCAAATCGGAGCTTTGTAAACTGAGATATGACCAAAATACTGAAGACTGGTCAAAGTTGTATTTTTAACTTTGGACAGCAGTGTTGAATTTTGGTATTTTGACCTTTTGACTGAGAAAACGGCTGAATTGGATTATGATGTTTTCATACCAAATTTAGATCTATCTCTTAGTTTCAAAATGGTATAATGCTCATTTCAATACAATCTATGTAGCTCCAGATATAGTCAAAATACGAAAATGTGTCAGAGTTGTCAAAGCTGACTTTTCTTAATTCTTTTGTCCTCAAATTGCATTTCTTCTTTTACACTTCATATTTTATTCTCATCACTTTAATCAATCTTCGATCACCCAAATATCTTCTCAATGCACTTCATTTAATGATTGAATCTTTAAACCTACAAAATATGAAGTTTTTATCATAAAAATCCATAAAATGCAATGTTAGTCACTTTAACATAAAATGTAGTTTTTTTACCAAAACCTTAGTTATTTTAGTTATAAAACTAAATAATCAAACCAAATTAACTAATAAAATGCACTTAAAAATATGTAAAATAAACCCTTATCATCAATACATACACTATCATAGTCAGATGGATGACACATGAGTAAATTTTTAATTTCAAATTTAAAATTTGCACATGTGTCATATATCTAATGGTGATAATATATACACTGACAATATACATAAAATTAATCCAATTAAACATGTAGAATACTTCAAAAAAGTAGAGAATATATTGAGTGCTTTTCTCTAGATAACTCTGGAGCTAAGAGCACACTACTCCTAAAGTTTGTCGCGTAGATATGTGTAAACCAAAAAAAATGAGGGAGGTTCGAGGCTTGTGAATTCGAAACTTTAGTATAAAGCTCTAATATTGAGGCGCACAAAAATATTTTTATGAAAAAGAATTTATAGATTGAATGGGTTTGTATTTATTTGTAAACAATAGCAATGCCAATAATTTCGAGAATTGGTACAGATTGCTGAATTTGAAAGCAAATTGTTAGTAAGTGCATCAAAATTTATCATTACGGATGTGCAAACTGCTCTTAGTGGCAGCTCAAAGTGCCTCTGTTACAGGCTTATACTCCTCAAATTCTTCATTTTTTTTCCTGTCATTTAGCAGGCTAATGTTGCATCTATGATTTACAGTGGTAGATGGTGTTAGGATCCAAGTGCAGAATAAATAACTATTGAGACATCAAGAACATAACAGTTTAATGATAAACAAGATACAAGCATGAAAGATAAATGATCCATAAGATATAATGTGGTTCGACTCTACCATCGAATCTAGGTTCACGAAAAAAAATTTGTTCTTTATTATGAGAGAATAAACCCTTTACGAGAATACAGTTTGAACTCAAGTTCAATCCTTGTATAATTTTTCTCACTTTCCAAGAATCCTCTATCACCGTATGTATTAGGCTACATGTCATCCCTTTGTATACCACTTTGTAGTATGCCAACCCCCACCTGTATATAAACCACATTATTTGGCTAACACCTAAATAATAACAAGAAATAATTGTTAATTCCTATTCTTATACAAAATAGAAAATAAGTTCTAATTCCTAAACTCATACAAATAGGAAAATTTTTTGGTTACTACTTCAAGTAACTAAAATAACAAAAAAACTAGTTCTGCACAAAACAAAAAACTTACCTAAAAGAAATTAAACCAATTTCCTAACAGATGGCTAGGTAGGAAGCTAAGAGGAAAACTTTGGAATTCATTCAAGTACCTCTTTCTCATTGTTTTCCTCTGCACGCCTAAATTTGCTAATGCTGTATTTTAACTAATACATAAAGCTTGAATTCAGGCAATCGAGGTGAATCGTGTTTGCAGATTATTGCTAAGGCTAATGAACTGTAAACCACATTTTCTTTAAATGTTACTGTTCTTCTTAAATTTAAAAATGTAAGTAAGGAAGTTGTTAGTTTATAAAGTAGTAGATATATGGGATAAGGAATTCAATTGGATGATACAACATTCTTCATGGCATTCAGTCGTTATTATGATTTTGTTGAGTTAGTTTTGTTGCCTCCATTTGTTATGTTTGAAGAATAAAAATCAATTGCAACTTAGAGTAGTTCTTGTTTACTCTTGATGTGATATGTGATTAGATTTTAAAGGATTTGAGAGGCATTGTTGTTGATTGAAAGAATGTGACAAACTTAGTTGTAAACTAAACCTTAGTTTCTAAGTTATACTTGTCTTTTTTAAAGGTAATTGGTTTTTGGTTTTTCTAGTTATACTTTATATTAAAAAGTATGATTTACTAAATTTGTAAGGGCTTTTCTCTTGAGTACTCTTCTTGATGATCAATAAATATTTAGCTAATTTACAAAATAAAGAGCTACCTATTTCTCCATGTCTTCAATATATTCAATAAGAGAGATAATTTAATTCACTAAAGGCACCTCTTCACTACTTGAATAAAACACATCAACTACCTTATTTACAACATAAAGAATATACTTACTAATTGTGTTCATCACTTTTTCATAATGTCCACAATTAGGAAAATAACCTGCTTCTATAGGTACCTCGCAAATTTTAACTGAATATACACATCTATCATTGATTCAAAGAGCTATGGCTCTCTAATAGGCCTTTAAGATTATCTTGTTAGGTTGAAACTTCTCAAATCACAACCTTTTGCAGTTTTAAAATTTTTTCAAGTGTTGATTCTTTTTTCTGGAAACGGTAGAAGTTTTTCAGGTGTTGATGGGTGGTTAAAAAGTTAAATTTGATCTAGTTGCCCAATAAACCAGATTAACTCAAAACAAATTATTGGAAAGGGAAAAAAAGGTTCTTCACACATGTAATTATCATCCGCTTTCTGATTTGACGAATATAAGAAAAGTGAAACTCTAAACATTGCCAAATACAAGCGTAGATTTACCTCTTTGAATGCAACATTGGAGGAAGCTCAGAGTCATTACAACACAAGGGATTCTCGAATTGCCTAGCATGAATGAAAATGCTGAATTCTTTTACCAAAGTACCGAGAGTTTGTCCAAACTGAGAGTGGAAAGTGATGCTTCACATTTTGAGATTGAAGCATCCAGGGTATCCTTGTAGTTTCTGTAGATCACTTAGTCTACTGACTGTGTTCACCGATGTAGCAAAAAGATTTTCAGTTCGCAAATGAAATTTTGTTTGATGTGTTGCACAGGAGAAGCAAAATGTGATTAAAGAAATCTTTTCAATTTTAGCTATAAAATTATTGGTCAATATTTTCTCTGATGTTGTCTGAGGCACAAGCCTAAGATTTCAATTAACACTTAATAGAAAAGATGAGAAATCCTGATCGAGTCATGAAAGTGGTACTTCATAGCCATTTTTTTCTAGTTTTATAGTTGTTTTAGGAAATATTAGGAGTAAAAACTTCCAAATGGCTATATTAACTCTTTATGGATGTACACTTTCCTTAACTTGCTGGAATTATGGTGTTCTTCAATTCTTTAACAAATGTTCTTGTATATCTTAATCACTTAAAATATTTATTATTGACATAGCAAGCTATGACTCTGTTATAGTCCTCCAAAATATTCTTGAAAGATTGAAATTTTTTCCTTAACATGCCCCTAGCTAGTAGTTGTTGGTGGGTGGTAAAAAAAATCTAAGGTTTTCTAGTTGCCTAAATTGGTAGAATTAAGTTTTTAAAATACTAGAATTTCAACACAAAAAAAAAAGATGTGCATTGAATTTTCAACAAATGACACCATATAGACATATAGTCAATTGGAGTTTTTACACATTATCTGACTTAGTTCAACATCTTGAACTGCTTCATTCTTTTCCTTTTATGGCAGAAAATGTAATGCAGTTGGAAATGGAGTTAATGGTAGTTCTAGTTTATCAAGTTTTCAACATTTTCCCTTTGCCTAATGAGCTAGCTAAGGAAGACTTGAAATGATGTGCACAAATAGCACATGTAACTAATTAAGTGGTGTCAGCAATCAATTTTTGCATACTTTACTCAAGTAATCCTTTCATCTTGTTATAGTCAAATTAACTTAGGCATCAATTTTTTCCTATTTGTTTCCCTAAACGTTGAGGAAACTCAAACATTAGGAGTATGAGCTGCTTACCGGAGAAACATTTTTGTGCTCTCGTCAGGACATACATAAGGTTTATGAAGACCTAGAAATAGGCAACACTACCAGCTTGAATTTACCCTTGTTAGTTGCAACATTAAAATCCATACCAATTAGTGAACCTTCGCATTTGTGCGTTTTTACAAATACTAAGCACCCTATTTTGTTCTCAATGTTGAATCACGTGATTATATGGGTAAGCCCATTTCAGTGCTCTTGCCACAATACCCTCCATGCTCAAACAACCAAATGGCTTTGTCGACCTGCATCAAAGCTTAATGCATGGTTGGGTATAAGAGAGTTATCATATTTGAAGAATGCTTAGTCTATAAATAGATCCAATTGTACTATGTTGTTGTCATCGACCAATAAACCTGATAAATTCCTAAAGTTTTTTTCATCATTAAATTTTCAAATTTGACAAACTCTTTCAAATTCATCTCTATTAAAGTATATGGATTGATGCTAAAAAAGAGACTTCTTTTTTTTTTTTAAATGGCATTCTTAACCGAATCCAAATGATCAAATATATTTGTCCTAAAACCTCTATTTGAGATTACATCACTAAGTAATATGCACATTTTCAAGTCAGATATTTCGCCATCCTCATATATGACAATAATATTCTTCAATTTATTCATTACAACCCCCATCTTAACTGCCTTGTGTGTTTGAGGAGGAAAACGTAGCCAAACTATTTAGCAGTGCTCCCCACAAAAATACCAATATTCAACATTGAGGCACGCCAGAGGCTCTGCCAGTGATTATTCCTAACCATGTTTAGTAGTTTATGGAAATAAAACAACCAATACAAAATAGCCCAAATCTCCCTTTGCAAACTTAAATATGTCGACAACATATTACATTACTAACATACTCAACTATAAATACTCTACTATGTCCATTTTGGTGATTTTCTTCATCCTTTATAGGTTCTGTGTAGTTCTCCATTTCTTGTTTAATTTTGATGAGATACAAAAAAATGGAAGAATTTGGGGGTGAAAGAAATAGTTCTTTATCGGAGGAAGAGGATTAGCGGGAAATGGAGGGGGTTAGTGATAAGTGGTGCAGGTGATCTGCCAGTGAGTTGTTATTTAACAGTTGTGTATGCCAACATCGTTAATGTAAAGGATTGATCGAGTTCTGTTCTTGTTCTTTGGTTAGCTATCTGCCATGGATTTGTAGCCTAGATTTGTGGACATTTACTCTAGATTCACGGGTAGATCTATGACAATAGTAATTTTTTTGGTGCACTCAGCATCCTTAGGTGTTTGATAATATATATCCCCATGAAAGTTAAAATATCTATATTTTCTTATTTTAGCTTCCTAGAGTAGATAATATATCCCACTATCTATCGAATCCATGACATAAGTGGAATTACCATATGACTGGCGCACTATCTTCTCAAGCAAAATGATGTCTAATGTATCACCAGAGAGAGCATGAATGTGAGTAGTTGATAAGAGTATATTTTACATATTTTTAGTGTGCTTTATTAATTAGTTTTAGTGTGTTTTATTTAGTTTTATAAATAATTAACTAAGATTCTAGTGAAAATATGCATTTTGTGGTTAAAGTGTGAAAATTGCATTTCAATGGATTTTTATGGTAAAAATTTCATATTTTACAAGTTTAATGATTCAATCATCAAATGGAGACCATTGAGAAGATATTTGGATGATTGACGATGATTTAGAGTGATAAAAATAAAATATGAAGTGTAAAAGGAGAAATGCAATTTGAGAACAAAAGAATCAAACAAAAGTCAGCTTTGGCATCTGTTGGTATTTTGGCTATATCTTGGGTTACATACATTGGATTGAGATGATCTTTATGCCATTTTGAAGTTAAGAGACGTATCTACATTTGATATGAAGACATAAAAGTCCAATTCAGCCGTTTTCATAGTCCAAAAGTTGAAATACCGAAATTCAACTCAGCTGTCCAAAGTTGAAAACAGAGCTCTGACTAGTCTTTAGTATTTTGGTCATATCTCGGTCTAGAGAGCTCCAAATGGGATGATTCTTAAGGCATTGGAAATCTAGCTCAAAGGGCTACAACTTCTATGTTTTACACAAGAGCTAGTTCGGCCTCCATCATCAAGCAAATAGAAGTTGAAATAATGTCAAATGCACAGAAACGAAAACGTGGCATGAAGCCACATTTTCTCAAGTCGCGTATTCCTCAATTGCGGCTGCAACTTGCTCAAAAAATTGTGTTTTATTCACACAAACTTTTTGGTCCATTTTTCCTGCAAGAATATCGATGGAAACAGCCCAAGACAGCTGCAAAAGAAGCTTTACAACTCATTCTAGCTTGTTTATGGGCTCAAGACATGATTTAACACCTTGTTTCTTGCAAGAAATTTCTCTATTAATAGCTGCCTTGGAGAACCATTTTGATAACTTTGGAAGGCTAGAGAAACTCCACAAAAATGTAGTCTTCACTAGTTTTTCTTAGTTTATTAGCATAGAGCAGTTAGTGTAGTTTATTCATCTTGTATTTGTAGTTAGATTTGGATGAAGATTGAGGAGCAGAGATGAAGAGGTTGATCTCATGTGACAAGGGTGATATCTCTTCTACTACTTTCTCTCTTGTATTGGATTTCATGTTTAATTATAATACAAGTTGGCTTTGTGTTTTATTATGTTTAGTTAAAGTTTATGCCTAGAGTTATGGTTGAACTTGCTATATTTTGTTTGTGATGTTTACTTGGCTACTTGGTGATATTATTTTGAGCAAGTTATTTATTACTTTTGGTTATCTAATCATGATTAGCTGGCCATTAATTATGATAATCTTAAGGTATTAAGTTTGCAATGAAAATTGGAATTTAACACTAGTTCAAAGACGTGATAAGCCTAGGGAGTACACTTATGAGGGTAGAGGTGCACCTATGTGGCTTTAGTGACTTGTTTCATGTAATTTCATTGAAGAAATGAGCTTGTAATTAATATCATAACCACGAGAGTAGGTATGGTTTAGCTACAAGTATAGTTGATTCACTACGAGAGTAGGTTTCACATACATTAGGAAATTACGCCATAACTAGCCAAGATAATAGCATTCACTTAATCGGTAATCTCATTTGCAAGAGTAGTAAGGAATTTCATACCTCTAGGAGCTTTCTAGTGTTAATTTTATTACTTTTACTTCATGCTTATTGTCTAAATAATAAAGGAGTTCGAAAATCACTGGTAGTTGCAATCTTCTCTATGGGATCGATCCTTAATACCCTATACTCGCTCACGATTCGTATACTTGCGATAAATTGCGTGTGGGAATTATAAATGTAAAACTTGATTGTGGATGAGCTAATTATTATATGTATACTCCGCGCACGTCAAGTTTTTAGCGCCGTTGCCGGGAAAGATTTGGCAATATCGGTGTGAAGAGCAACTTTATTAGTTTAGACATTTTATTAGTTATAGTGTGAAAGTTATTTTCTGTTATTTTAGTGTTGTATGTGTGTATGCATTTTATTACCTATTCTTTTTATTAATTTTGCTCTTAAGTTGTTTAAAAGCAATTTTAGGTAATGAGGAGGGTAGGTCAATTGGAGGACAATGCTTGAGAAGTGGAAGATTGGCAATGGATGGTTACCAAGTGCAAAACTCCTTCAATAGAGGTAACCAAGAAATTACTGAAGGTATGTCATTTGAAAATGGTTTAAGGTGCTTAAAGGCAAAATTTGATGTTATTATGTTACAAGTTCAAATGGACACAATTAGACATGAAATTGAGCAAAGGAGGAATGTTAATGCTTTTAACTCTTATCATGTGATTTGTGACTTGTGTGGAGGTTATCATGCTGCTCATACATGTAGACAAGCACAAAATGTGGATTATTATGATGAATTTGGGCATTGTAATCCTTATCTTGATCAATATGGTCCTAATTGGGGCAATTCTTGTACTTATGGTTGGGATAATCAATGTGCTAATAGTGCTTCTTCTTGTTTATATGATTACCAATCCGAATGTATCCACTATGAATCAAAACCATCTTGAGAATTGACAATAGAGAAGTTAGCTAATGCACCTCTACCTTGGAAATTAGAAAGTGAACCATTAACTAATGATTCTAATGCATCTTGGGAGCTAGCTGTAGAAAATTCTTCTAATCAATTTGATTTAGTCATAGAAAAGCTAGCAAATGCAATCTCCAACCGTTTTGATAGGGTTGAGGAAATGTTAGATGAATTAACTTCTCACTTTGATAGAATACAAGACCAATTATATGCATTGTGTGAAGTTATTTCTTCTAATAATTTGCAAAATGATCCTAGCATGAATGGTGGGAATGTTGTATGTGAAAATGGATTGCATTTTGATGAAAATGATGAATCTCAATTGTGTTTCAATGAGCAGATGTCCATTTCACATGATAATATCTTTGGAACTAATTTTGAACCTCAAGAGGTGAGGTTTAATGATTCATTTTTCACCCCTTTTGAGGAGTGTATTGAAAGTATAGGTTTGAAAGGTATTATTTGTGAGGACCCAAAAATTTTTCTATTTTATTTTATTTTCCTGGTTTAATTAATTATTTAGTTCGACTATTTAAAATCCATTTATATGGAAAAACGCCTCTTTTATGTTTTTAAAATGTTTTGTTAGAAAAAGTTACTTTTCGAAAACTCGTTTAGTTCGGGACAACAAGTACACGTTTTTCGAGACTATATTTGAATTGAGAGTGTATTAATTTTGGAAAAATAAGAATGATCAATAGTAGATTAAGAAAAGTCGGGAGGACTTGTAAAATTTATTTATTTTAAACTCCTGTTACGAGCTTATTTAAATATTTAAATGCCCGTTTACCCCGAATATTATTTTGTAACCTTTTTAGACCCAATTACATGGAACTATGACTTACATGTATTTTTAAAATGACTTGTTATGGAAATTAATTTTTGGAAGATCATTTAGTGAGAATAGTGAATGCGCATTTGGAGACAGTGATCGATTTGAGAATACAATAAGCTCGAAAAAATTGGAGACTTATACATTATTTTTAAAATAGGTATTTTTATGTTTAAGTACTCAAGTGATAGTTATTAGTACTATCGTTATAAGAATTTTTTAGAGGTTTCGCTTTGTCGCGCTTAAATCGGAAGTATGCGTTTTTACGCGCGCGATTAATTGAGGGACTTAAGGCCATTATTTTTGGACTATTAAGAGTGAATAACAATAGTATGTATACAAGTGCATTAGAGGTTCAGTGCACTAGTGAAATAAACCTGAGAGAAATCGAGCATGAAGCGCGCGAATACGCGCACTATCCTTAGTTGACTTTTGGAGCATTTTGGGCCACACATTATTAAGCTTCTCATGGGAGCATCACACCAGATCAAAACCCTCCACTTTATCACCTCAAACAGCCGTGCAACTCTTTCTTTTCCTTCTTCATTCCAGCCGTGCAACTCCAAGGAAAAAACAAGACCAAGTTCTTCATTTTTCCTTCATCGATTCTTGCTTCAAATCTCCTCCAAATCACCTCAAATTTTAACTACACTTTGCTAAACACTTGGTGATCATCTTAAACTAGAAAAGGGGCTTCATTTCCACGGTTTTCTTGAGCTTCAAAGTGACCAAAAATTCTGATCTAGTCATCAAGAGAGGTAATGAACGATCAACCTCTTAAACCTTTGTGTATGGAAGTTATCTAGCACTTATAAGTTCATAATTTCATGTGGGTAGCTTTGTTTATGTTGAATTTTGTTGTGTGGGCTCTATGAACTCCCACTTTTGATGGAAGGACTGATTTGATGATTGATGATGAAATTAATGGTGGTTTAGTGCTTATATTAGTGGATTACTGTGGTATTGTTGGTAGAAAATCAAAGGAGGTGCTTGGAGTAAAAGTGACCATTTTACCCCTGCCTAGTCCGACCACTTTTGTGCAAAATTTTGAGGTTCTAATGGCTTGATTATGTTTTTTACATGTTATATCGGTTGTGTAAAAAGTTTCATTGAAAAATAACTTGATTTGGTTACCCAAATGTTGGATTTACGAAAACTTAGCAATCTGGAAAATTTTCCCGGATTGCCCAGGCAGTCATTTTGTTTCGGCTATATCTTTTTACTCCGATGTCAGAATCGAGTGCCGTTTGTGGCACTGGAAACTAGACATCCCCATCTTTCCAAAGGTATAAAATATACGTCCCGGTTCCACCCGAGCAAACCGTACCACTCATTTGAACTTGACTGTTCTGTTTCTCGGGTTCACTGGAAGGCAGAACAGGAACTACAACTTGATGCTCAAATTGGGGCTAGTTGTGCACAGATTTCGAAAATGGTTTCTTCTGAGAAATTGTAGCTTTATGAATTTTTTTTATAACGCCACCAACCACGCTCAATTCTGAGTTGAATTGAGTGAGTTGTGGCCAAAGTTTGAAACTGACGCAGTTATGAAATTCTTCATTTTGGACTGATCCTTAACTAATCTTAGTTTGGGGTTTGTTATCCGAAATTTTGGTGTTAATCACCTATCAAATGTACCTTGGACATATCTTAGACATTATCTACTGAAATGAACCGTGTTTGAGGTGTTTTATAGGCCAAACATTTTGAAAACGGAAAAACGGAAGTCCAAGGCAGATTTGCCAAGGAACCTCTTGGGAATTTAGTGATTTCGTTAACCAACTTTCAGAATGCATTTTCTGATGAAATTTGGTAGATAAATAGCCCTTATATGTTAGGATAATACTACCAAATTTGGTGTCATTCCGAGTCCATTTCGATGTTCAATCAAAGTCCCAAAGTTGTGAATTAAACCTGGAATTTACTTAACAGTTTCACATTTTCACTAACTTTGAGCTACCATATCTTGGTGCTCAAAACTACGATTCTTGTTCCACTTGTTTTTTTTTAAACTTTGATTGTAACTCTAATTGTGTTAGAAATTTCGGAGGCTGGTTTGCAACGTGTGAATTTTACCGAATTTCCAAAGTTGCTCAAAAACCAACCTTGAAACTGTCTTGGTATTCTAAAGCAGTAACTTTGAGCCAACTTTTGAATGTCATCCATTTGGAATCATGGAAAAGTGTCTTCTAGAAACTTCTAGTACTTTGGATGTAGATTCCAACGGTACCATGTTTTCCAATTTTGGACTCGTAGAGAGTGAGATCTGATTTTTCAAAGTTTCCTTGTCGAATCTGAAATTTCCGAACTTAAAGGAAATTGAGGGTTTCAAACTCTCCATTTTCCTCCGATATTGTTAGACCATTTTACACTTGATTTCAAAGGCGAAAATCAGATTTCTCTTGTGTTTTTGAACGCCACTTCCGAGCATCGATTATGAATGACTAAGGCTCAATTTATGAATTCTCCTTAGAGTGAACACTAGTACAATCTTCTCGATAAGTAGGGAATTCTAAGTGATAGTGTATAATAGTTAATGGTTATTTGCTCAGGCGCTCAAGGGGACCTTCAAGAGGAACTCGAAACAGACGCCTAAACACTTGTTCGAGCACGTACTCACTTGTTTGGAATAGGTGGGTGTTCCATATAGGAGTACGTAATTTGAAAAGTCCATGACGTGCTTATCCCATGATCATTAAGTGTTAAGTGCTACATGTTAAGTATTTACCACACTCATGCATATTTAAGTAAGGTATACTTGAATTACTCAACATGAAATACTTGAAGTGCATATATTTCAATTACTCGACATGAAATGCTTGAAAAGCATATTTACATGACTACTTGAATTACTCGATAAAAAAAATGCTTAAAGAGCATATTTACGTGATGTGTTTAAATGATTAATTATGCTATGGCAGCATAAGTCGATTGGAGTGAATCTCCTCGACTCTTACATGGTAATAGTGGGACACGGCCAAAGGCGGCCTATTAAAATGACATATGTCTACCAATTAACCGTAATTACTACCGTTAACCGTGTTTACTTACCGTTTTCTAATCTATTTGACTACCTGCTTACTTGATTACCATAAATTACATGTTCACATGAAATTATCAAATATTGCTTACGTGTTTATGTGTTAATTGTTGCTAGTAATTGCTCATATGAAATTGTCCACCATTTTAAGGCGAGTGTGTACTTTATCTCACTCGACCTACGAAAAGAATAAATTTTTACCGTTCGCCAAGTTATTTGATTACTTGTGCATGTCGTAAGCTCTAAGCTGAACTTGGGCCCTGCCCTTGGTTACTGATCTACTCGAGCCAGGACTGGGCTCGGTCGGGTAGGTTAGAACCCTGGGCCACCATTTCGGTATACTCGAGTACTACTACTGGAGGGATAAGGTGATGGCCAGACAAACCGAGGGGATCCGAAAGTTATAAGGTGCAGATGACCGACATGGTTCCAATGGAACACCGTATCCTTCAATGTGTGTTTATTTTTACATAATGATAATCGTTTCATGCAAATGTGCTATACCTGTGATGTGCTCAAATTACTCGTAGAATGATAATTATTTCATGTTCTTATGTCAACGTGCAACCCTGAACCATACATGTGGTATGCTCCCTTTACTTGATTTAATAGAACTGCTAGAGTGTCTTGGAACCTCACTGGGCTGTGTAGCTCATTTCACGTTGTGGATTTCTTTTACAGGGTTCGAGACCAAAAGTGCCTGAGAATAGTACTAGATTGCTTTCTTTTGAAGATCTTAAGTTGTATGGCTATAGCACGTATTCCGTTGGGTTGTATTTAAGCTTGAAAGTTAACTTAATGTAAGTGTGAAATATTTTGGAGTACTTTAATTATGTATTGAAGTTATTTAAAGTATTTCGAGTTTTGAGTATATGGATTGTACCGAGTCCTGGCGAGAGTTGGACAGGCGTCCCGCCGATACCCTTGGGTTCGCCCTTGGGAGAAGTGGGGGCGTCACATTATTGCCCAAGAAACCCATATGACATCTCCTTTGGTGAATTCTCAAGTGGTGCATATTCAAGGTAATATCTATGACTCACTTGAGATAGGTATGTTTTTTCCACCTCTCATATCATTTGAACATGTGACTTTTTCTATTAAGCCACCTTTTAATGATCCACTACGACAAAAATTGGTGGATTATTCATTAACAAAACCTTCTTGAGAAATGAGGTGAAAAAGTCGAGCCAATGACTATAAACAAAAGGGCTTATTGGGAGGCAACTCAATGTTTTGGCTATTTTATTTTGGTGTGATTTCATGTGTTAAATTATGTATTGAGTTATTTTGTTATTTTTCATTTGTTTCTCATTTTCCATCTTTAGGTTAATATTACTAATGGTTATCAAATGGAACGCATGAAGCATTGGAAATAAGTAGACAATGGTTCGTGAATTTCATGCTTTGACATTTCGATCGCAACAATAGAGGAGTATTACTTTTCTTTATCTTGATTTTCTTTTTTACACATTGAGGACAATGTGCATGTTAAGTGTGGGGGGAAGGATTGAGATTATATACATTGTATGTGATTGACTTGTTGGTTGCAAATATTGGACTTGTGTTTAAATTCAAAATTTTTTCAAAATCTTGTCCAAATTTGCGAATTTGCCCCAAATAGTTTCAAATTTTTTCAATTTTATCCAAAAGGGTAACAAGTTTTATATCATTAGTAGTTCAAATTCCTTTTACATTTGAGATAAATATATGTGATTTGGAAACTTCTTTTCTCATTTAATTTGAAAATAACTATTATGTGATTATAATTTGTGAATTTATAAGAAAGTATATCTTGTAAAGTGGAGAAAATTATGCCTATTTTTTTTGCATATTTAATGAAATTTCTTCTCTTTATTTGATTTTATAAGTTAAGTGATAAATATGGTCAATAAGTGCAATACTCTTCTCATGATTATTCATTTGAGGAAATTATTATTATCTTTGCTGTTAAAAAAAAGAAAAAAAAGTGGAAAGAAAAAAATGAAAAAATGAAAAAAAGAAGAAAAAAGAAAATAAGATTTGTTCTACTCCAATGATTCTTATACTTAGTAACCGGGTGTCTTCATCTAAAAATGTCGACTTTTGCGTAAAACGGTACTTGAATTAAGAGTATGCAAAGCAACTTGAGTATGTGAAGTGTTGAGTAACCAGTGATTTTCATCTAAAAATATCGATTCTCACGTCAAAAGGCATTCTCACGTCTTAAGTAATATTTAGCTATGTTATATGAATAAATATCTTTTTAAGTAGAATAAAAAGATGATCATGAGTTTAGGAAGCATTATTATTGACCATATGAATTACTTACTTGTAAGATTGGATAAGGATGAAAAATTGATTTGAATTTGTTATAATGACGGTATAATTGGCTCTCCTTTATTTGATATTATGAGTACTTGAGCTTAATTGAATAATTGCATAATGGTTGTTTACCTTGTTTTTTAGAAAATGAAGTGGAATGGTGCACATATGTTTATTTTCAAAAATTGAATCATTGTTGGTTTGTATTTCTTATTGCTTGAGGACAAGCAATGGTTCAAGTGTGGGGGTATTTGATAAGAGTATATTTTACGTATTTTTAGTGTGCTTTATTAATTAGTTTTGGTGTGTTTTATTTAGTTTTATAAATAATTAACTAAGATTCTAGTGAAAATATGCATTTTGTGGTTAAAGTGTGAAAATTGCATTTCTATGGATTTTTATAGCAAAAATTTCATATTTTACAGGTTTAATGATTCAATCATCAAATGGAGACCATTGAGAAGATATTTAGATGATTGACGATGATTTAGAGTGATAAAAATAAAATATGAAGTGTAAAAGGAGAAATGCAATTTGAGAACAAAAGAATCAAACAAAAGTCAGCTTTGGCATCTGTTGGTATTTTGGCTATATCTTGGGTTACATACATTGGATTGAGATGATCTTTATGCCATTTTGAAGTTAAGAGACGTATCTACATTTGATATGAAGACATAAAAGTCCAATTCAGCCGTTTTCATAGTCCAAAAGTTGAAATACCGAAATTCAACTCAGCTGTCCAAAGTTGAAAACAGAGCTCTGACTAGTCTTTAGTATTTTGGTCATATCTCGGTCTAGAGAGCTCCAAATGGGATGATTCTTAAGGCATTGGAAATCTAGCTCAAAGGGCTACAACTTCTATGTTTTACACAAGAGCTAGTTCGGCCTCCATCATCAAGCAAATAGAAGTTGAAATAATGTCAAATGCACAGAAACGAAAACGTGGCATGAAGCCACATTTTCTCAAGTCGCGTATTCCTCAATTGCGGCTGCAACTTGCTCAAAAAATTGTGTTTTATTCACACAAACTTTTTGGTCCATTTTTCCTGCAAGAATATCGATGGAAACAGCCCAAGACAGCTGCAAAAGAAGCTTTACAACTCATTCTAGCTTGTTTATGGGCTCAAGACATGATTTAACACCTTGTTTCTTGCAAGAAATTTCTCTATTAATAGCTGCCTTGGAGAACCATTTTGATAACTTTGGAAGGCTAGAGAAACTCCACAAAAATGTAGTCTTCACTAGTTTTTCTTAGTTTATTAGCATAGAGCAGTTAGTGTAGTTTATTCATCTTGTATTTGTAGTTAGATTTGGATGAAGATTGAGGAGCAGAGATGAAGAGGTTGATCTCATGTGACAAGGGTGATATCTCTTCTACTACTTTCTCTCTTGTATTGGATTTCATGTTTAATTATAATACAAGTTGGCTTTGTGTTTTATTATGTTTAGTTAAAGTTTATGCCTAGAGTTATGGTTGAACTTGCTATATTTTGTTTGTGATGTTTACTTGGCTACTTGGTGATATTATTTTGAGCAAGTTATTTATTACTTTTGGTTATCTAATCATGATTAGCTGGCCATTAATTATGATAATCTTAAGGTATTAAGTTTGCAATGAAAATTGGAATTTAACACTAGTTCAAAGACGTGATAAGCCTAGGGAGTACACTTATGAGGGTAGAGGTGCACCTATGTGGCTTTAGTGACTTGTTTCATGTAATTTCATTGAAGAAATGAGTTTGTAATTAATATCATAACCACGAGAGTAGGTATGGTTTAGCTACAAGTATAGTTGATTCACTACGAGAGTAGGTTTCACATACATTAGGAAATTACGCCATAACTAGCCAAGATAAAAGCATTCACTTAATCGGTAATCTCATTTGCAAGAGTAGTAAGGAATTCCATACCTCTAGGAGCTTTCTAGTGTTAATTTTATTACTTTTACTTCATGCTTATAGTCTAAATAATAAAGGAGTTCGAAAATCACCGGTAGTTGCAATCTTCTCTATGGGATCGATTCTTCATACCCTATACTCGCTCACGATTCGTATACTTGCGATAAATCGCGTGTGGGGTATTTAGGAATTATAAATGTAAAACTTGATTGTGGATGAGCTAAATGTTATATGTATACCCCGTGCACGTCAGTAGCCTCCAAGCGCAAAGAATCTGTTTCTAGGATTGTAAAAATTCCTCCCCAATAATCCGAAACTTTCTGAAATTTACCCAATGAGGAATTGCAAACAAATAATTTAGCAGTGTAACGACCCCACCTCCTCCTACAGCGTACCCTAGGGTTTAGTGGATCGCTTGCTTAATTCGCGTCAAGACTCACTCACATTAACTTGAGAGATAACATCTATATAGACCAAACTATTAATAAATCATTCACTCTCAAGTATGTATTCCATCAAAAACAAATACTGTTTTAAACTATTTAATATGTACATCTCTCAAAAGAAAGACTGCAAAGGTTTAACGTTAAATACAAAATTCACCTAAGCACAAATTCAAGTCTCCAACTTATACTACCTTTTCTAACTCCCGTCCTCCACTCCTATAAGGAAAACAACTAAAGGGGTTGAGCTAATGTCCAGTGAGGTTCCGAGTACATCCAGCAGTCTAACAGAATCACAAAGTTCACGATCCAACAATAAAACACATTACAACAATTAATATTCTAAAACAAGTAACACATTTAATATGAAAGGATATGGTACTGATGCAGACTCTAGAGGTGGCTCCCGTTCGTTTTCAGATGTAGCACTTAACTCTGTTCAACTATTCAATATCAACAATTAATATCCAAAGATACGGTACTGATACGGACTCTAGAGATGTCTCCCGTCCGTTTCTAGATGTAGCACTTAGCTCTGTTCAGTAATTCAGTGTCATTTTGCCCAATTAAACAGTAACCAACATTCTCTTTTCTTCCAGTGCTGGAACTTCTTACTACTCATCCCATATTAACATTAACATTTCCTAGGTGTAGAGTTCAATGATCATTAAGAAAAGGATGGTTGATGAGGGTAGATCTTGAGCTTAATTTGATTGTTGGTGGAAGTGGGGCAAAGTCTATAGACTAAGACGAGACAAATTTTGTATTTTGGGACTAAAGTGGGACAGATATTATACTATAGAAACTAAAATGGGATAGATTTTATATTTCAGAAGCTAAAGTGCCCCATTTTTAAATTTTGAGAAACAAAATCAGAGTTCAGGTATAGTTAAAGAGTGCAAAATGAATCTTATCCAATGGTTAAAATTTAAAATTTAAGAAGACTACAATTTCTAAAGAGTACGTATTCCACTTTATTGTCTGGAAATTAAATAACTAGTACTTTATTTATTAAAACAACGCTCGAAGACAAAGTCTATAATAACATAATTGATACTGCAAGTATAGTAAATCCAGAGCTCAACTAAACAAGTAAAGTTAAAGCATAGTTCTTTTGATGATATCCAACGCCATATATGATTCAAATTTTTAGAACTGCTTTTTTTCCCCCCAAAGGGAGACTCCAATTCTTATGAGGGAAAAGAAGATAGGTATACCAATGAAAAATTCTGTCAAACATATTCAATGATGGCATTATCATCCAAAATTAGAGCTAATCACTTTTTTGGTGAAAGAAGAACCAAGTCCTGCAAGGGCAAAAGGGAAGAGCGGAGGGTCTGAGACTCAAATCACAAACTGAACGAAAATCATTGACAAATGCAACAATCTAAATCTTTGTTAATTATCGAAGCTCCCCTCTTCAAGATCACCAACATTTGATTCTTCTTCAGAGCTTTCCTCAACTGGTGGGGGACTATTAGGTGCATCTTCAGCAAATTGCAACTCCACAACTGGCTCAGCTGGGATTTGAATTTCAGGATTTTCATGTGGCGGAAGAGGGGCGGGTATTGGTACCTGGAACTCAACAATTTGATGGAACCTTCTATGGCACCAACAGGCAGCGCAAATGAGAGCTTCAGGTGTTCCATCCTCTCCAGCAGCGATAAATTCCTCGCAACCATCAACAACAAACATGTTTAAGCATGCAGCATGATTGTAAAAGCATTGCATAGACCTCACAAAAATCACAGATTCATCACGAATGGGAAGAATGTTTGCTGCCATTAGAATATGAATAACAACACTCTATCAAATACAGTTGATTAGCTAATCAGGTGATTATATATATAGGGGTGTAACAATGTCAAACATAGCTTAACCTTACATATTCAAGAAAACAAAGAAGAGGTAATTTTGGTAAAACACAATGTTGCAACATTTATTTGGCTTACTAGGCATAGGCATTCGAAAAATTTTATTGCTCTCATATTAAACGTGTCGCATTCCTGCCATGAAGTGATAACTAAAACTAAATGAGATTATGTGAATATAAATCTTTAGTGGATTGGTTTCATATTCATGACTCAGCATTTGAATTTAAATTCTTTTACCCCTCTAAGATCAAGGTATAAAAAAATTGTCATTGTTATTCAAGGCCTTTGCTAATAACTGGTGTTGAGTAACTATATAGCAAACACTAAAGATTTTTTTAAAATTACCGTTTATGAAAAATATGAAATTTTGTGCAAGAAAATTTATTCAAAATTTACTAGTCTGTCATGGCATTTATTAAGGTTTACAAATCTATGACGTGTTCTTATACTTGAATGCATTATAAATTATTTAACAAAACTAGACTTTCTTTCCTTTCATGGAACTACCAGCATTTGTCTAATTTAAAAGATACAAAGACAGATCTGAAGCTTTGGTTTGAAAATTGACAATTCAAAAGCGCCTTTTTCTTAAGACTAGCCTAAAATACGACAATAGGAAACCTGAATATGTGGAAAAGGGGAAAAAAAGTAAGCAAGAAAATAAGAAATTGTAAATCGAAATTAGTATTTAGACAAAAGATAACCTTACAGAAATCAATATAAAGTTTGTTATTATGTTGATCTACAACAGTAAAAGGATATTATCAAGTCTATAGATCCTAAATGAACTAGTGAAATGAACAAGTAATATTTCAAGATTTTGTCTGACATAGTAAACATCCAGACCAAAAGTAATTTATAACAAGGAGCAAAGAAGTTAGTTCCATAAACTTAAATGGTGAAGTTATACGTTCATTTGACACATACATGGACATTAGCTTACATTTCCCTGAGTAAAAAGAAATTTGGAAACACCTCTCAGCATACAAAGTGTTGTTTTATATTTTACCTTCTTTGATTTCTTGGGAACATAGTTACCAAGATATCGGGCAAGTATAAGGGCCGCATGTATAAAATGAAATATAATACATACTTGTATCGTACGAAAATTTTTTGTTCAAAAGTGCAATTAAAAGTTCAATGTGAAAATATGAGTTTGGTAAAATCACATAAATAAATTCATACGTGAAGAGTAGGAGAATATCCAAAAGTTATGAAATTAAAAGTACGAGTAAAATTACTACAATTTTTAAGAATTATACTACATTAAATCACTTTTAATTCTTGTTCTTGTGTATCAGAAATTTAATTTATTAAAACTTTATCACTTTATTATGTTCATATGTAGAAATCTATAGTAATTATCAATAGAAGATATGTCACTATTGTTACATAAATTCATTAAACCACTTTTAATTCTTGTTCTCGTGTATCAGAAATTAAATTTATTAAAACATTATCACTTTATTATGTTCTTATGTAGAAATCTATAGTAATTATCAATAGAAGATATGTCACTATTGTTACATAAATTTTAAAATTTTCTCAAAAATTAAAGTATAGTTCGAAAAGCATGATATATTAAAAATTTTATTACATAGTTTATAAGTTTATGTGAAAAGTATGAGTAGTTTTTTAGAACATTTCTTTTTTTAGTTTTTAGAATTTTTTTTGAAATGCACAAAATACGAAACCTCTTTGAAATTATAAAAAGAGGCAGTGCATTATACAGTTACTTCTTAGCTTGGTTGGGAACTGTGAAGAGCAAGGAATGACGCTGGAAGGACAGTGAGCACGGATGCACAAATTTGTCATAAAGTTTCAATGCTTTTGCCCTCAATTTCTATAGCTAATTCCTTTACAAAAATTTAAAACTCAAGATAATCAACATCTACACAAGGGTTTGGTCTCGAGACTAAGGGCCTGTAGACAAAAGTCAAGATTGCTGGTAGTAGAAATTCCCCCGATTCTATACTGCAGTTGAATGTGGATGAACCTCTCTTGGAAAGCCCCTGATTATCAGGAGATGACAATGGCCACTTGCCCGATTCATTCTCCTCCTTCTGTGGCCACTTGCTTGATTGCATTCTCCTCCTTCTATGGTCATGGCACAAATATGGAGGTCGAAGTTAAGGCTTTGCTTGAAGGTGTTCAATTCTGCATTTCCCATGGTTTCCAAGTGGTCAACTCGACTCTACCCAATCTAGTGTTAGATTTACTTTCTCCCGCTTGTTTTCTCAAGTAAAAGATATATCTAGACTGATAAGATGTGTGTTTGTTGTTATACAGTATCAAACGCTCAAATAAGGTCATATATTTCCTCCTTGTATTTATTTCTACGAATGAACTTATGCTGTTAACATGCCTTTGCCGTAGTTTTGAGTCGGTTACATTTGATATCGTTTCAAATTCCGAGGTAAGGTCGTATGTCCCCTCGTTGTAATTATTTAAAGTAATAAATTTAGAGCTAACATATCTTTGCCACGATTACGAGATTTTATTGAAAACGAAAAAATTCAAACAGTACCTAATCAACCAAAGTAAAACTTCACTGTTCACCATCCAACTTGTAATTGAATTGGCTGCGTAAGCTGTGAAGTATGCAGTTTTAGGTCATTGAGTTAGTTAATTTGGCATTTGATCTCTAATACTGAAGCCAAACAAAAATTTCTCTGAGTAAATTAAACGTCCTTGCCTCTATTATTTTTGCACTTTCGTCACCACTTATTTTGTCTTCATATTTCATTTCCAAGGAGTCCCTAAATGCTCAACCTCACCATTAAATTGAAGAAAAGAAAAGAGTGTAGTTTGGAAGCTAACATTGTTTCCTCAAATTTCTAATGAAAAAGTTTGAAATTAAATATGTAGAAGATTTGAGATTAATATCCCTGAGTTTTTCTTGGAATTTTTTTGCACATTTCGTGCAACATATCAAGCATGCTTATATCTATCGTAGATGTTATTTTTTAAAGCAAGACGAATTTATAACCAAATTAGATTATTTTCCTTTTCTACTAGTCTCTTAGAATAAGATGTAAACAATCCAAGATGTCTAAAATTTACTTTATTTTCTAATACAAAAGTTTAAGGCTTTTATCAATTTCTTTTTCTAATACAAAAGTTTAATGGCCCAATTAGGATTTATCAGTAATGATTTTGAGAAACAAAATCTTTGCTTCAGGTATCCCCAGGAGGAATTAAATTTATTCCATCTTTAGTTCGACTCTCAGTTTCCGATCTTCCCTATTTGTCCCTGTAAAGTGGAGAATCTCAATTAAACTCGGAAAAAAAGAAAAGGTAAACAAAGCTTGCATTTTCGATCATAACGTGATTAGGACTAAAAAAAATTGTATTCACCAAGTTTTCATTACATAATTAGGAAAAAAAAAAATCCTTTTAAGGCTTAGGTTTTACCAATGCCATAGATTACAGAGGTTCAATAGATGGTAATTTTTTAATAGGAAAAATAATTGTTTCAAATTTGGGCAACAAATGAACATAACATTTTCTAGAAGGGTTTGACTAACAAATAGCCGATAGAAACTCGTTGATTAAGATTGTTTATTTTTTACAAGAATGTAGTAACATAGAATGCTCTCTCCCGCTCCTCATCTGTAACCTTTTTCTATTTCTTCTTTTGCTCTCAAAAGGCCTTCCTCTCTTTGGGATGGAGACCACCATAGTCTCATGGCGTAGATTTCATTTTTAGTTTATTTTTTTAATAACGTCTCGATTAAGGTTTCTTAGTAATATCTCTGAAACCTTCAAGGGATTCCTAGTGAGAACTTTTTGCCCTCTTAGAAGTTTTTAGTGAGATTTTGTGTAGTTTTTTCTTATTTTGTTGTAAGATCTGAATTTGTTTCGAATCTGAAATTTTTTTGGATCTTGGATCAGTCTTGACATATCTCATCCTCATTATTGAAATTTAAAATAGTTGATTAGCAGATCTGATGATTGTAACTTCCACAGAAGGGAGCTACAATAATATATTTATTATAAGGTATTTTAAAATTTCTTAAAAAATTTTTGAGACCTTTGTATCTGTTAAATTGCAAATATATCATTTCTGGTGCATGTTTATCTTGCCATTAGTTGAAATTTTTGTGATGCAAATCAAATCATGGTGGATGATTTTTTTAGCAATTTTGTTAATGAAATTTGTTTCTTGTCAAAAAAAAAAAAAAAGAAAGTTAACAGGTAAAAGTTTCTAAATATAGAGGTTGCAATAAATACAAGTGCATATGTGTTCATACAGTAATCTAGTCATAATTTAGGGATAATTTCAAAAACCTCCCCAAAGATTTCTGATAGTTTCCTCCCCTAAAGTTTTTGACAGTTTCATTGCCCTTCCTTGAGATTCTAAAAATATCACTAACCTCCCTTGAAACCAATTTTAGTGTAACGATTTAGCCCAATTCATAAAAGGCAACAATAAAAAATAATTTCAGGCGTGAGAAGATTTATTTATACCAAAAGTGCCCCTCAAGTATTATATTAGTTAGGTTAAATAATTGATCTAACTTCTTAATCTGCTTATAAGGCCATTACTACACATGGTCAATAAAAAATTTTCATCATCCATAACAAAAAATAAAAACTTTCAAAATTTAACAAAATAATTTTTTCCATACCTTAAGATTCTTGCTATCACCACAATTATAAGAAATTTAGCCCAACTAAAATTTCTTTATATTTGATTCCTTTTATTTATCAAGTACATAAATTAGTAAAAGGGTGCCTAGTATTGGATCCCTTTTTAGATGCCGAATTATATTTTCTTTTTAACATTTCAAATTATGGTTAATTTAGTTTGCAAATAGTTTAATTATTTCTCATGTCTAAAACGTTTAATTTATCAATTGCATTATGTCTGGTTTCTTTTATTTGTCAAGTATATAAAAATTAAAAATAGATGCATCTAATATTAGCTCTATTTTTAGATGGCAAATTAATTAACTATTTTGCAATCCAAATTATGGTTAATGTAGTTAGCAATGTTTAACTCTTTTCCTTCACATATATGTGTAATTTTCCTAAATTATAAGGGCAATAGAGTCATTTAACCATTTGTGATGTAAGCGTTGGGTTCCAAATGATTGATAGGGGAGGTAAGTGAAATTTTTGAAACTTTACGGGAGAGGAGTGAAATTGTTAGAATCTCAAGGGAGGCTTTTGAAATTATCCGTATAATTTAGGTTTACTAACTGGCATATGTTTGAAAAACCTACCTAGAGGAACCTTGTTTTCAAGAGTCTTTTTGATTCATATCACACCCAGCACAATAAAAACCATTGTACCACTTTTGTTACATACTTTTCTTTTCTATGCACTAAATATACTAATAGGAAAAACACACTTTATGCGGGTGCAAATTGAGGAAAATTTTTTAACTTTAATTAAAACGAATGGAAACTATTAGAATTTTCTTTTGTTGCAAAAGAGATATTATGAATTTTTTGTGCAGAGAAATGAAAAAAAAATTGTTGAAAGTTTGAATAGTAGAAGTTATTAAAACTTTTGAATTTAGTAGTAATTTTTAGTAAATTTTAGTTTTGTGAGGCCAAAGTTAAGAAAAAAGATGATCAAAAGTAAAAAGATAACTCAAAATCAAATCCTTCGATTTTTGGTTCACAGCAAACTCAGAATTCAAAGAATCACAGCCATTTTTTATTACCAAATTTATGTTCCATTTGGATTACTGTTTTCTAAAATTTTTGTAAAAAAATACATTGCAAAAATTTGTTATATGTGCAGTGAAAAGACAACTAAAAAATGTGTTTGCAAAAATGTAAAAATTTTCCAATTTTCCCTTAAACAATTACAATCCAATTTGATTCATTTCCATTTATTTTTTGTCATTTCCTCCAATGATTTTTTTTTTTTTTTTTGTATTTGTGGACAATAAAGTCTTTCCTAGAATTTCTAGTAAGGGTATTGTCCTCTCCTAAGGTTTCCTAGTGAAGGATTTCTTCTCACCTAGAAATTTTTTAGTGAGATTTTCTTTTTTCCTAAGGTTTCTTGTGAGATTTTTCTATTAGTTTTTATTGTTTTATTCATTTTTTTTTGTCAAATCTCAGTCTTTTTAAATATGTTTGTTAGATCCGCAATTTCTGAGTTTATTTTGTTAGACCTCAATTTGATATATAAGCTTGAAACAGTTAAATAGTAGATTTGGTAGGAGAAGACATGTATAAATGTTCTTTTTTCCTAGAATTACTCGGCTGCCTTTTCCGTCAGACCACACGTTACGCTCTAAGGTGACTTCTTCACAAAATTCTTTTGCAATGTTATCTAATGATTAACTTTCTCTTTTGGAACATTCGGGGTGTCTCACGTGCCCCTAATCTTAAGAGACTCCGTAAATTAGTTAAAATGCACTCTATCTCTTTGGTAGCGATTTGTGAACCTAAGACTTTGATTGCAAACATTGATATGATTCGGATGAAGGTGGGGATGGATTTTTCTATTGCAAACCTGTGGGGTAGCATTTGGGTGCTTTATAAATCTTTATTTGATTGCCAAATGATAGGTGAGTCGAATCAACATCTCACTTTAAGCCTCCGATCTCAATTATTGGCTGAGGAGATCTACTTTTCATTTATTCATTCGAAGTGCACCGTCCAGGAGAGGGAAGGTTTATGGATCGAGTTGTTGAATGACAAGCCGGAGGTAAAACCATGGTTTCTTGTGGGGGACTTTAATGTTATCTTAAATGCAGAGAAAAAAAGGGGTGGCCTACCTTTTAGACATGCTCAGGGGATAGAATTATCACAGTTTATGTCATTGGCGGAAGTTGGGGATGCTGGGTTCTCTGGGTCTAGGTACACATGGTGTAACAATCGGAAGGGTATTTTAAGAGTTTGGAAGCGGCTAGACAGGCTTTTGCTCAACTCAGCTGCTATGCTTATGGAGAGTAATATTTTAGTGCAGCACTTGGGGAGAAACCCCTCTGATCATGCTCCTCTTTTGATATCGGCATCAACGAGATTAGATGACAAGCCACGGCCATTCAAATTCCTAAATATTTGGACCACAAAACCAGGTTTTATGGATGTGATTAACGAGAGTTGGTCTATTTCCTCCCCTGGTTCCCCCCTTCAGGTTTTGTCGGCTAAACTGCGACGGGTTAAACAGGCACTAAGACTATGGTCAAGGGAATCTGTTGGTGACATCTTCTTGGCGATTCGGACAGTAGAACACAGGGTGCTGGAAGCTGAAATAGATCATGATAACCATCCGTTAGAAAAGTCGTTGGTGGCTGTACAAGAGGCACGTGCAAGATTGAAGCATACTTTGGTAATTGAGGAAGAATTCTAGAGGCAAAAGGCTCGTGTCAAATGGCTATTAGATGGGGACAAGAATACGAAATTTTTTCACGCTGTGGTGACAGAGAAGAGAAGCAAGTCAGTGATTCATAGAATTAGGAAGATAAATGTTGACTGAGGTTCCATCCATGCAGGAAGTAAATGAAGTAATTTTTTCAATGGACGAGGAGAGTGCTGCTGGTCCGGATGGTTTCACGGGAAAGTTTTTCATGTCTACTTGGGAGGTGGTCGCTATGGATATTCAAAGGGCTATTGTCCGTTTCTTTTGTGGCACAATGTTGCCAAGAAGTGTCTCAGCTACTTCAATTGTTTTACTACCCAAGATACAATGCCCTCAAGATTTCACTCAATATCGCCCAATAAGTTTATGCAATTTTATCAATAAGGTCATTTCCAAGATTTTATCTTTCCGATTGGCAAAGGTTCTTCCTCACATTATCTCACCGTAGCAAAGTGGTTTTGTGCAACGCAGACTAATGGCGGATAATTTTCTATTAGAGCAAGAATTGTTGAATGATATTAAAAAACCTAATAGGGGAGGGAATGTGATGCTCAAGCTGGATATAATGAAGGCATATGATAGAGTGTCTTGGTTGTTTTTGATACAAGTGCTTTGTCGGTTTGGGTTTAGCGAAGTTTGGATCGATATGATATGGAGACTGATATCGAATGTTTGGTTTTTTGTCATTGTTAATGGCTTGCCCCACGATTTCTTTAAGTCCTCACGGGGTTTGAGACAAGGTGACCCAATTTCGCCAGCCTTGTTCGTTATTGGTGCAGAGGTCTTGTCCCGTTCACTCAATGCGCTGGCGGAGCATCGAAGATTCAGACCATTCAAAGTCCCTAGAGGCTGTTCTATGGTCACACATTTGGCCTATGCAAATGACGTGGTCATTTTCACTAGTGGCCTTAAGGCTTCAATAACATTGGTCAAAGCAATAGTCGATGGATACTGTGCATTTTCTGGGCAGCGTGTTAATTGTCAGAAGAGTTGTTATTTGGTGCATCCCACCTTGTCTTTGCAACGACGTGCAATGATTGGAATGGTAACCGGCTTCTCGTACAAATCTTTTCCAATCAAATATCTTGGTTGCCCCCTTTATATTGGAAGAAGGTGGATGCATTATTTTGCCGAACTCTGTGACATAGTAACAGCCAGAATCCTATCATGGAAGAATCGGGTCCTCTCATTTGGGGGCAAGATTGTGCTGTTAAAGAGTGTTCTATCTTCAATGTCAATCCACCTGTTAGCAGCGGCATCTTCTTCGAAGGGAGTCATTGCTTCCTTAGAAAGGGTGATGGTAAATTTTTTGTGGAGCTCGACGGATATGGGCCAGAAATTTCATTGGTTAAGTTGGGGGGAGTTGTGCCGCCCACATCAGGAGGGTGGGATTGGAGTTTGTAATTTGGCGAAGGTTTATGATGCTTTTTCCATTAAGCTTTGGTGGAACTTTCGACAAAGGAGATCCCTATAGGCTGAATTTTTAACAACAAAATATAGTAGAGGGGTGCACCCTTGTTTGGCAGAAGAGGGCTATTCGCTTTCTTACACTTGGAAGAGGTTATGTTCGATTCAACAGTTGGCAGAAGAGCATATTTGCTGGGTCATCGGTGAGGGATCGATGGATTTCAGGCATGACAATTGGCTGGGAACTGGGGCTATATGTCATCAGGTGAAAATTTTTCATGAGCATGTTTTGTCAGATTTTGTCTTCCAAGCGCAATGGAATATGCGACTCCTTAATCAAGTTCTAGAGCCTGAGTTGGTTAGGCAAGTTGTGAAGATTCCCCCTTCATCCGCTCATAGCTCTGATAGGATGGTGTGAGATTTAATGCAGAATGGTTCATTCTCGGTTTCTTCGGCTTACACGCTTGTTTCGCAGGTTTCTAATTATTCTTGGGTGGTTTCACATGTGTGGCTGAAGGGGTTTCCTATCAAAATATCCTTCTTTATGTTACGGTTGCTACGTTTGCGTCTTCCACTAATGAATCTGCTACGTAGATTTGGGTACAGGGTCCGTCTAAGTGTTATTGTTGTTCTGAGCCAGCAGATGATGAGGTTAATCACATTTTTTTAACAAGAGATTTAGCTAAGGCGGTCTGGAATAGATTTGAGGGTGTCCTAGGAGATTTGGACATGGTGTCCACGTTGAGACATGTGGTGTTACGGTGGTGGCTGCGTAAGGGGCACAACGTGTATCTCAGGTTCGTTTATCATACATTACCTACACTCGTCTGCTGGGAGTTATGGAAAGCGAGAAACAAGGGACTGTTTGATGGAAGGAAGGTGGGGTGGACGGAGGTGGCAGATCAGGTATTTCAACAGTTATGTGATTTACTACATTGTAATTTTTCGGAAATAGCATGTTATTTCGTCTCTTGGGATGTTCTTCACTCTTCGTTGGTAGCTCTAAAAAGAAGGGTTTTGACGTGCGCGGGGTATACATATATAATTAAGCTCATCCCAATCAAGTTTTACATTTATAAATTCCTAAATACCCCACACACGATTTATCGTAAGTATACGAATCGTGAGCGACTATAGGGTATTAAGGGTCGATCCCAAAGGAAAGAGTGCAATTACCGGTGTTTTTCAAACTCCTTATCACAAATATAAAATTTATGAAAATAACACTAGAAAACTCCTAGAGATATGGAATTCCTTACTACTCTTGCAAATGAAAATACCGGTTAAGTGAATGTTATTATCTTTGCTAGTTATGGCATAATTTCCGGGTTAATACCACTTTGTCCCCCCAAACTTTGGACGATTATCCACTTAAATCCTTAAACTTAAAAATGGACACTTAAGTCCCTAAACTTATAAATACCTCCCACTTAAGGAAAATTGTTAACAAATTCTGAATGCCGTTGGTGGTCTAAGTGTCCCATTTTATAAGGGTTTAGGGATTTAAGTGTCCCATTTTATAAGTTTAGGGACTTAAGTGGGAGGTATTTATAAGTTTAGGGACTTAAGTGTCTCATTTTTAAGTTTAGGGACTTAAGTGGGTAATCGTCCAAAGTTTGGGGGGACAAAGTGGTATTAACCCCATAATTTCCTAATGTATGTGAAACCTACTCTCGTAGTGAATCAATTATACTTGTAATTAAGCCATACCTACTCTCGTGGTTATGAAATTAACTACAAGTTCATTTCTTCTATGAAATTACACGAAACAAGTCACTTAAACCACATTGGTGCACCTCTACTTTCATGAGTGAACTCCCTATGTTTATCACTTCCTTGAACTAGTGTTAAATTCCAATTCTCATTGCAAATTCAACACCTTAGATAATAACAATTAATGGCCAGTTAATTATGATTAGAATATCAAAAGTGATAAATAACTTGCTCAAAATAATATCACCAAATAACCAAATAAATATCACTAACAAAATATAGAAAGTTCATCCATACTCTAGGCATAAACCTTAACTAAACATGATAAAAATACAAAGCCAACTTGTATTATAATTAAACATGAAATTTAATACAAGAGAGAAAGTAGTAGAAGAGATATCACCCCTGTCACATGAGATCAACCTCTCCATTTTTGCTCCTCAATCTTCATCCAAATCTAACTACAAATACAAGATGGATAAACTACTCTACCTATACTATACTAATGAACTAAAGAAACTCTAGTGAAAACTACATTTCTGGTGAGTTTCTCTAGCCTGCTCCTAAGTTTTTTTTGAATCTTGCAAGTCCATGGCTATATATATATGAATGCAGTCAGGAAATGACACTTGAAACATCCCTTTTACAGCTGCTAATTGGTTGTCATACGTTCATCCATAGTTGTGAATTACTGAAGGAGAAAATAGGTTGTACCAGTGGAGAGCAGCTATTTCTGACCAGAATTTGGCTACTTCAACTGCTATTTTCTCTATGATGGTGGCTGAATTGGCTCTTGTGCAAAACATATAAGTTGTAGTCCTTTCAAATAGATTTCCAATGCATCAAGAATCATCCAATTTGGAGTTCTGAGGACCAAGATATGATAAAACTACCCCTGACTGGTCAATTCCACGTTTTCAGCTCTCAGCAGCAGACTTTTACTTTTGTATTTCGACATTTGGACCAGAAAAACAGCCGAATTGGACTTTGATGTCTTCATACCAAATGTAGATCTGTCTCTTAGCTTCAAAAATGGTTCAAGAATCATCTCAATCCAATAAATGTACCTCAAGATATAGCCAAAATACAAAAACGTGTCAAAACTGAACATCTTGCTTCCTTTTGACTTTAATTGCATTTCTTCTTTCACACTTCATATTCTATTTTTATCACTTTAATCCATCATCAATCATCAAATTATATTCTCAATGCACTCCATTTGATGATTGAATCAATAAACCTGTAAAATATGAAATTTTTATCATAAAAATCCATAAAAATGAATTTTTCACACTTTAAACCACAAAATGCATATTTTCACTAGAATCTTAGTTAATTATTTATAAAATTAAATAAAACACACCAAAACTAACCAATAAAAGCACACTAAAAATACGTAAAATATACTCTTATCAAATACCCCCACACTTGAACCATTGTTTGCCCTCAAGCAATAAAAAATACAAACCAACAAAAACTTGACGGGCGTAGGGTATACATATAACAATAAGCTCATTCTAATCAAGTTTTACATTTATAAACTCCTAAATACCCCACACGCGATTTATCGCAAGTATACGAATCGTGAGCGAGAATATGGTATTAAGGGTCGATCCCACAAGGAAGATTGCAATTACCGGTACCACTAAAGCTTATCTATTATTTATACTATCAATGAATTATAACAAATTTAACCTACTGAAATTATACAAAATACCAAATAAAATCTCCTTAGGTTGTGGTATCCGTAACTACTCATGCAAGTGCTATATTTGGATCATTGAGTACTACATCTAGACTAGTTATGGTGTAATTTCCTTATGCATTTGAATCCTACTTTCGTAGTGAATCAATTATACTTATAAATAATCCATGCCTATTCTCATGATTATGAAACTAGTTACAAGTTCATTTCTTCAGTGAAATTACATGAAATGAATCACTAAAAACCACATAGGTGCACCTCTACTTTCGTGAGTGTACTCCCTATGTTTAGCACTTCTTGAACTAGTGTTAAATCTCAATTTTCATTGCAGAAACAACACCTTAGATAATCACGATCAATGGTACCAGATTAATCATGATTTAAAGAGCCAAAGTGCTAAATAACTTGCTCAAATCATAGCAATCAAATAACCAAATAATAAACACTAACAATTATAGAAAGTTCAACCAAACCCAAGGCATAAACTTTAGAGACACATACTGAACACAAAATCCAAAACTTGCATATCAACTAAACTTAGAATCCAATACAAAAGATAAAGAGTTGGAAAAGAGATAACCCTTGTCACATGAGTTTCAACTCCTCCTTCTTCATCTCCATTTTCATCCTAATCTAGCTAATATACAAGAATGGAAGAGCTACACTATTCTAAACTAAACTATCCTACTACTCAGAAAGTGCAAGAGCTACATCTCTGCACTCCAAGTTTCTCCCATATGTCTCAATTTTTTCTTCAATCTTGCAAGTTTTGGTTATATAAAGATGAAAGAAATCAAGAAAATGAGGCCTATACCACCCTTTTACAGCTGCAAAGTAGTTCTCACATGTCTGGCATTGTATGTTACTTGTTGGAGGTGAAACTAAGTTTTCCGCGTAAAGAGCAGCCTTCTCTGACCACAATCCGGCCACAAATCCGGCCACAAATCCGGCCAAGTTCCGGCCGGATTGCTACAGTGATATTTTGGTGCACTTTTGTTCAATTTCTAGTTCTGCTTCGATTTTGCATCAATTTCAACTGAACTTTTTTTGATGATAAAAGCTGATTTAGTTCTTGATCAAAACATAAAACTTGTAGCCCTTAGCTTTCCAATGCATCAAGAATCACCTCATTTGGATCTGTGTAGGCTGAGAAATAACCAAAATACCCTTGACTGCTCACTGCCTTGTTTCAGCTTCGACCAATAGAAATTAGCTACTGTAATTCGACTTTTTGACCTGGAAAACCTTCAAATTGGATTCAGATGTCTTCACCAAAGTTGTAGATCTATCTCTTATCTTCAAACTGGTTTAAGAATCATCTCAATCCGATCATTGTAGCTCAAGTTATAGGCAAAATATGAAAATATGTCAAAACTGTCAAAATGCACAAAATCCGAGTAAAAAGTGATAAAAACCTCATTTAACCACTTAAAAGCATTTTTCACCAATTATAGCCAAAATGATTCATTTTCTTCCAATAATATACCTAAAGTGACTAAAAATAATATAAAAAGTTATACAATTATTACGTAAATTAGTCACTTATCAAACTCCCCCACACTTAAATCATTGCTTGTCTTCAAGCAATCCACACATAATCAACTACAATGATTCAAGAGGTAAAACAATATATGCACTTTTGTCAGATTTAATTCCTCATGACTTGGAAAATAATCATTATACAATTATTCAATTTACACTAAATACTCATAATATCAGGTAAAGGAAAGATAATTATGCCCTAAATTCAACAAGTTAAACTTAATCTCTCACCCTAACCTAATTTCACAAGTAAGCAAATCACATAGTCAATTTATAGCCTTTCTCCTCCTATAATCATCTTTTTTTCTCAAAATTTTACAACTAAGAGGGACTTATTCTTATTTGATTTTATTTAAATAGTGAAAATGCCTTTTGAAGCAAAAATCGACATTTTTAGGTGAAGATCCCCGATTACTCAACATTTCACTTATTTAAATTGCTATGCATACTCTTAATTCAAGTACCCTTTTACGCGAAAATCGACATTTGTAGATGCCAACCCCCGGTTACTCGGTACAAAAATCATTGGAGTAGAATAATTTTTACTTTCTTTTCTTTTTTTTTATAAGACAATAAATAGATTTTTCCCTCATAGAAAATTATATAAAAATAATCAAAGGAGGAGTATAACCTTTATCAACTATATCAATCACTTACTTGTAAAATTAAGTAAAGAGAAGAAATCTCAATAAACATGTAAAATTTATAGACATAATTTTCCTCACTTTACCAAATATACTTTCTAAAATGCAAAAATCCTAATTGCATAATAATCATTTCCAAGTTAAATGAGAACTAAACCTTCCAAAATACACATAAAGTTTCAACAATTGGAAGAATCAAACACTTAAGGTTGGTACAAATTAGCCCTTTTTGAATGAAAATGCAAAAATTTGAAGAGCTTTTGGGCCATAGTGAAATATTGGAAAAGATTTTAGAAAATTTTTTACAGAGTTTCTCCTTATAAATGGATGAAAACTCCCTGCCAACAAACCCAATTTTAGGCAAATTATCCACATGGCATTATTTCTATGCACAATTCCAACATTTCTAAGCATTTATATCCACAAAATATCATCACATAGCATTTAAAATGCAAATTCAAATATTTCCTCCCCCACACTTAAACGTCACATTGTCCTCAATGTGAGAAAAGGAAGATAAATAAAGAGTATAGAAAATACTACTCATATGAACTTGCATTATCCAAATCCATGGCCAAGTGATGAATTTCCAACCTTAAGAAGTCTGAAATCATTAAAACCACAACAGAGATGAAGAACACTGGGATTAGTTCACACAAAAAAAAACCACTAAAAAGTAAACAACTCAAGCACTACAGAAAATAAAATAAAAGCCAGCGGCAATGTCAAGTGGTGACGAGCACTCCCTTAAGTAGTCGCTTGGTCAGGTGAAGAGGGTGGAGTTGGAGGATCTTCAATACCAAGCTTGGCCTCGATGCGACGAAAACGCTCGGAGTTCCGTTTGTTCTCTTGTCGACTTTTCTTCATCTCAGCCTCGACGCAAAGCAGCTTATCCATTATCTTCTTGAGAAACGACCAAGTGTCTTGAGATGAGGTTGGACGACGTGAGGAAGACGGCTCAGTTGAGACTGGTGGGGTAGTTGTCTCAACCCCTTGAGCTTCTTCAATTCGTTCAATTTCAGCTTCATCCTCGCGCCGAATGTCTCCTTGAGCACCTCCTTGAGTCGAAGGACCACCTATGTCTTTACTCTTCAAAATAAACCTGTAAAAATCCAGTGTAAAGACATCCTTCTTCTTGAGACCTGTAGGGATAGCATTAGAAAAATCCACTCAAACCCTTTGAAACTCAAAGGTCAAGAACCGAGGATATGGGAAGGCATGTTTGATGTCGTTACTGCGAACCACATCCCACATGTGGTTGGTGATAATGCTTCCCAATGGAATGCCTTGGATGTTTCCTAAGCCATGCTCCATTTTATCCAAGAAATAGATATCACTTGTGCACGCTTCATTAGTTCCACTTGCCCTCGGAATAATGTTGGAGGCAAACAGGTAAATTAGAAGACGTTGCGATTCCGGAAATGATGAAGTCAATACTGAATATCGCCCGATCTTCCGAGTAGCCTTGTACTCAACCCCCAAGCGTACAAGTGCCTCTAGCATGTTCCAAGAGTCCAAATCATTGGGTTTGAAAGCTTTCTTCAAATCTACCTTATTCCCCACATCCGAAACATGAAGATAGCGCTCCAAATCAGCTCTATGGACTCGAACTTTTCTCCCTTGCACTGTACTGGTAATCACTTCCGTGTCGTAGTGAAAAATCTTCTTGTCCTCCACTTTCGCATAGAATTCTAGGACAAGCTCCTCATAATAAAAATTTGGGATGTTAAAGAAGTTTTTCCATCCCAATTTGGCAAAGGATGCCTTGAGATGGTAGTTTTTCCATACTCTTTGGGGTGCGGCTCTATGTTGCTCGAGGCTTACAAGACTTGTATGTTGAATCTGACTCACTTATCTTGGTGCAAATACTCCAAGGGACACATGGTTGCCTTTGGAGACTGCAACGGGAAGTGGATGAATTGCTCAGTTTCAAGCATCATTTCCGTGAGATAACCCATTGCTATAGAGAGCCGAACAAACCCGCTGATTATCTAGCTAACCTTGGCACAAATTCGGAGCAAGAGGATGTTTTTGATAACTTTCGTTCTTTCCCGGCTATTGTCCGTGGGGAGATTATCATGGACACTTTAGGTTTTCCTAATTTTCGTAGAAAATTTCTATAGCTTAGCTAAAAACTGTCATATGGATATTTTCATGAGATTGGGTTTGTTGGCAGGGAGTTTCGTTCATTTATAAGGGGAAACTCTGCCAAAATTTTTAATAAAAAAAAAAGAGATAGACATCATTTAAAATAGGTTAGAAATTTACAATGTAATATTTATAATTTTCTCAGATCTAGTGTCTCTGCAGATCCTTCAGATCTGTTATTTCTATGATATGTTTGATGATATAGTTTTTGCCATTAGTGCAGATGTCATAAATGAAATGAAGATTTCTATTAAAAAAAAACTACCACTCATAAATTTTTGAAACTTCAAAATGTAGTAAATTAAAAATGTAGAATACTTCAAAATAGTAGAGAATATATTGAGTGCTTTTCTCTAGATAACTCTGGAGCTTAGAGCACACTACTCCTCAAGTTTGTTGGGTAGATATGTGTCAACCAAACAAATGAGGGAGGTTCGAGAATAAAGCTCTAATATTGAGGCGTATATAAATTTTTTCTATGAAAAAGAATTTATAGGTTGAATGGGTTTGTATTAATTTGTAAACAACAGAAATGCGAGTAATTTTGAGAATTGGTACACATTACTGAATTTGAAAGCAAATTGTTAGTAAGTGCATCAAAATTTATCATTATGGATGCACAAACTACTGTTCCTTGGATCAACTGGTGGCATCTCAAAAGGCCCCTGTTGCAGGCTTAAACTCCTCAAATTTTTATTTTTTTGCTGCCTTTTAACAAGCTAAGGTTGCATCTATGATTTTCTAAGCTAGATAATGTTGGGATCCAAGCGTGAAACAAATGACCATTGAGATGTTAAGAACATAACAATTTAATGATAGACAAAACACAAATATGAAAGATAAATAACACACAAGATTTAAAGTCGTTGGACTCTATCATTGAACCTATGTCCACGGAAAGAAATCCGTTCTTTATTATAAGAGAACAAACCCCATACAAGAATACAATTTGAATTCAAATTCAACCCTTATATAAGTTTTCTTACCTTCCAAGAACCCTCGCCCACCCTATGTATAAGGTTACATATCGCCTCTTTGTATGTCATTTTGTAGTATGCCAATTCTCGCATATTTATAAGCCACTACTTGGCTAACACCCAAATAATAATAGGAAATAATTGCTAATTCCTAATCTTGTATAGAATAGAAAATAACTCTTAATTTCTAAACTAATATAAATAGAAAAATTCCTTGGCTACTATTTCAAGTAACTAAAATAATAAAGAAACTAGTTACTTCCATACAAAATAAGAAACCAACTTAAAAGAAATTAAACTAATTGCCTAACAAATGGCTAGAAATAAAGCTAAGATGAAAACTCAGGACTTCATTCAAGTAACTCCTCATTGTTTTCCTCTACAAGCCTAAATCTACTGACGTTTTAGTTTGAGGAAGCAATTGTGGTGAATGCTGTTTGCCCAAAGCCACAAGACTATCATCAGTATTGGGATTAGCAGGTTGATCATCCAACGAAACATGACCATGGTTCACCTTCGTTTGAGTTGGAGAAACGAATTCAACTTCATGACTAATATTTTTAACCATTTTCTTAAACTTCATGTCTTTGAGTAATTCCTTTTATAATCTTAAAATTGCTAAAGAATTCTACTTTTATTTGAATAACTTCTTCTCAATCATTAAAAAGCAGTATACAATTTGTATTTTTTTCACAAACACAAGTTTTTGGAATTGGAGTTTTTCATATTGAAAGTGTGTGTGTGTGTATAACAACAAAATTTTTATTCGAAAATTCAAATAAATAACAATTAACAAACCATTATGCATGTTGATCATTTAAAAGGTGACCAATTTAGTGAGCAAAATACTAGATCTAACCAAATTGAAAACTCTAGAGTCACTTACTTTAATGTTCTAAAAAACATATACCCACTCTAAACTTAAAGAACATGAAAAGAATGGAATTAGCTATGAAAATAGTATAGTAATTTGTAGAAATGCATATATGTAATGTCTATCTAGGACAATTACAATGTCATTATGACGGGATTTTATATAAGTACAAGTTTAATTCTGAAATATACCCGTTTTGACTGCAAGTATACAGGTCAAATTAATAGTTTATGGTAAATATCGGGTCGATCCCACGAGGAAGATTGGACAATTACCGGCACTACTAAACCTTCTCTATTATTTAGACGATCAATGAATTAAAAGAGATAAAACTATGCTAAACTTATGCAAGATAATAACAAATGAAAACTCCTTAGGTTATGGTATTCATAACTACTCATGCAAATGCTATTTTTGGATCATTGATTACTACTATCTTGGCTAATTATGGCGTAATTTCCTAATGCATGTGAAACCTACTCTCGTAGTAAATCAACTATACTTATAACTAATCCATACCTACTCTTGTGGTTATGAAATTAGTTACAAGTTCATTTCTTCTATGAAATTACATGAAATGAATCACTAAAACCACAAAGGTGCACCTATACTCTCGTGAGTGTACTCTCTAGGTTTAGCACTTCTTGAACTAGTGTTAAATCTCAATTTTCATTGAAGAAACAACACCTTTAGATAATCACAATTAATGGTACTAAGTTAATCATGATTTAAAGAGCTAAAGTGCTAAATAACTTGTTCAAAATAATAACATCAAATAGCCAAATAATAAACACTACCAATCATAGAAAGTTCAACCAAACCCAAGGCATAAACTTTAGCAACACATAATAACGTATAAATCCCTAACTTGTATATTAACTAAACTTAGAATCAAGTACAAAAGATAAATAGTTAGGAAGGAAATGTAACCCTTGTCACATGAGTTCATCACCTCCATCTTCATCTCCTTCTTCATCTTTGCCTAGCTAATAAACAAGAATGATGAACTACTAGTTAAACTATTCTATACTATACTAATCTAACACTAAGAAAATGTAAGAACTACATTTTTGTGGTATTCTTGCACTCTCCAAACTCTCGTGATCCTTGCAAGTCCATGGCTATATATAAGATGAGTTTAGTCAAGAAATGAGGCTTCAAAACATCCCTTTTACAGCTGCTAAGTGGTTGTCACACGTCCATCAATAGCTATGAATTATTGGAGAAGGAAACAAGTTATGCAAGTGGAGAATAGCCATTTCTGACCAGAATCCGGCCATATTATGGCCGGATTGCTCCCTGCCTTTCTTTGCAATTTCTGTTTAGTCTTCAATGTTGCTCCAATTTTGTCTCAACTTCAACTGAACTTTTCTTGATGATAGAAGCTGAATTAACTCTTGACCGAAACATAAAACTTGTAGCCCTTTGACTTAGCTTTCCAATGCATCAAGGATCACCTCATTTGGATTTGTGTAGGTTGAGAAATGACTGAAATACCCTTGATTGCTGAATGCCTTGTTTCAGCTTCGACCAATAGAAATTGGCTATTGTAATTCGGCTTTTTGACCTAGAAAACCTTCAAACTAGATTTTGATGTCTTCATATGATTTGTAGGTCTATCTCTTATCTTCAAAATGGTTCAAGAATCATCTCAATCGTATCATTGTAGATCAAGTTATGGCCGAAATACGAAGATGTGTCAAAACTATCAATTTTCCTTTTCATCCAAATGAAGTATATTTCCAACTTCTATATAAATTATGGACAAAATACAAGTAAAAAGTGAAAAAACCTCATTTAATCACTTAAGAGCATTTTACACTAATTATAGACAAAATGATCTATTTTCTTTCTACAATAGCCAAAGTGATTAAAAATAACATAAAATATTATTCAAATATAACGTAAATTAGTCACTTGTCACATTACAGCAGAACTAATGGATGTTGAATCCCTAGTGATGTAACCAAGATCCACTATGTATGTGTGTGTAAGTGAGTGTTTGTGTGTGTGTATTTTCCATGAGAATTTTAGAAAGAGAAAATGTACGAGGACTTGAAGTCTTGCTTCCCAAGTTTTGATAATTAATATAAACTACGAAGTCTTTTTTCCTATCAATTTGGACCATCATGAATGAATCTGAATATGGAAAGTAACCTCAATTTATTTCTTATTAATAAATGATAGAGGTATTACATGGATAATTAAAATCTTCTTGGACTAATTGAGCTCCTAAATTTTTTCTAATGCCCATTAGTATCTGTTATGCCCTGATGGTGAATATTTCATGTTGAAAAAGTCTTGAAGTACCATTGTTTTTTATCGTTATATTGTGGCACGTTTCAGTGTAGGGAAGGAGATACGGCTTCTGGCGAGCAAAAGCGCATCCTAGAGGCATATCTGGGCATGGTATGAAATGAAAGAAACATCCTAGAGGCATATCTGGACATGGTATGATATGAAAGAAACATAATTTCGAAATATCAAATACAAAAAGGGAAAATATAAAATGTGATTTTGATCTAAGAGTAGATAAACATGAGAACAAATTAGATGATTTGAAAAGTTGAAGATTGGCCGAAGAGTTGGAAAGGGTAGAATAAAAAAAGAAGTGAAGATGAAAAGAAATTGAATGATAGAAGAAAGATAAGAAAAGATACAACAAATAATAGAACATTAGGATTTTAACAAGATTTTTGTGCCTATAAATCTTTAAACTTTCTCATTTTCTAAATCTTTTTCAATATTACGTAAAATTATCTTATTTTTGTTTTATGTTTCTGAAATTTGATTTTGGGACCTAAATTAGCCTTGTATCATTCAAATTTTTACAATGTTTTGTATCTAGTAACTAAACGTTTGACTAAACAACTTACATTATAGCATGAAGAAATATCGCATTGTACAATTTGTTCGCATTTTAAAATACTATGATTGACGATAAGGTTGGATAAAAAAATTATAGAACTTCTTACTACTCATCCCACATTAACATTAATATTTCCTAGGTGTGGAGTTCAATGATCATTAAGAAAAGGATGGTTGATGAGGGTAGATCTTGAGCTAAATTTGAAAGATGCACAATGTAATACCACATTTATTATTTTCATTTCACTGCTCTTTATTAACCTTTTTTGTTTTTTGGCAAAGATCTCCAACCCCGGGGAGGAGGAGCCAACCTCTGTTTTGTTGGAGAAAGAAATCGAAATACAAACGTTGATAAAACAATAATCAACAAGACAGCATGCGCAATAAAACCTAAAGAACCTATTCCCTTACAGTCCGATGATGAACATAAGGGAATTCGTCTCTATCTAAAACTAAAGATGCTCTTTATTAACTTGAGATAGCGTTATTGAACAACTATTACAGTTTGCTTATCTAATGTATTTGGCTATGCATTGCAATTTTTAGTTCTGTTGGATATTAGATTAAAGAATCGATTTATTACTTATTTATTTGAGAATTTAACTTGCCATAATCGGTTTGGATACCTGTTATTTCTATATTACTTTGTATAACTATCAACTAATTATCTGGGATAAAGTAGAAATTTTTCTATAACCTAATACCTAACACGAACATTTTTCTTTTGGCCAATTAGGGTATATGTATGTACAAATTTTTCTGGTTAAAATATAATACCAAGAAAGCTGTATACCTAAAACTATAGATATCCTTGCCCCGCCAGATAAAGAGTTGCTCCACCCTTGAAAGAATTGTATACCTAAAAATATTCTAGGACCGATTTTGATTCTGAAGAATAATTTTTTGTACTTAAGAGTGGAAGTTTTGTCAAAATTTTATGTGAAAAAGTTTTCTAGAATTTAGGAACGTTGAAGCCATTTGTTGAAACAAAAATGGATCAACAAATGTTGTTTCTCTTTGTGTATCTATGATGCACTCCACTTTTCATATTCCGTAATGGATCCATCAGGAGCGGTTGGTATACCTATAAGGACAGAAAAACCCATCTAATTATTTCACTTTGCACCTTGCAACTATACTCAAATTCCTACATTGCTCCATAAATTTTAAAATGGGATGTTTTTGTCCCTAAAATATAAAATCAATCCCACTTAACTAAGGTTGTTGGTGGAAGAGGGACAAAGTCTATATTTTAGGGACTAAGATGAGAGAAATTTTGTATTTTGAAACTAAAGTGGGACAAATATTATACTATAGAGACTAAAATGGAATAAATTTTATATTTCAGAAACTAAAGTATCCCACTTTTAAAGTTTAAGAATCAAAACAAGAGTTCGAGTATAGTTAAAGAGTACAAAATGAAATTTGTCACATGGTTAAAATTCAAAATTTAAGAAGAATACAATTTCTAAAGAGTACATATTCCACTTTATTGTCTAGAAATTGAATAACAAGTACTTCATTTATTAAAACAACACTGGAAGACAAAGTCTGTAATAACATAATTAATATTGCAAGTATCGTAAATCGAGAACTCAACTAAACAAGTAAAGTTAACGATGTGCAAGATAAGAGAACTGCCTTGGCCACAGGTTAACTTGCTAGTATCATCCAATCAGATGCTGCGAGCTTTGAGAACCAACAAGACTCAAGATATCAGACTCTCTGCTCAACTGGAGGACATTCACATGTTCAAAGCTTTGTTTATGAACTGCTCATTTAGCTTGGTAGGCAATCAGTGTAATCAGTTAGTGCAAGATGAGGAATATCTAAGTCCTCAGTGTCAACGGACACTATTGTAAAGCTCCGTATGGGTTGTTGCTTAAGTTGTATAGCTTGTTTTGTTTCTAATACAATTCCTAACGTTTCCGTAAAAAAAAAAAAAAAAAAGTAAAGTTAATGAACAGTTCTTTTGAAGACATCCAATGCCATGTATGATTCAAATTTTTAGAACTGCTTTTTTTGTCCCCCAAAGGGAGACTCTAATTCTTATGAGCGAAAAGGAGATCGGTATATGAATAAAAGACGCTGTCAAAGATATTCAATGATGGTATTATCATCCAAAATTAGAGCTAATCACTTTTTTGGTCAAGGGAGAACCAAGTCCTGCAAGGGGAAAAGGGAAGAGGGGAGAGTCTGACACTCAAATCACAAACTAAATGAAAATCATCGACAAATGCAACAATCCAAATCTTTGTTAATTATTGAAGCTCCCCTCTTCAAGATCACCTACATTTGATTCTTCTTCAGAGCTTTCCTCAACTGGTGGAGGACTATTAGGTGCATCTTCAGCAAATTGTAACTCCACAACTGGCTCAGCTGGCATTTGAATCTCCGGGTTTTCATGTGGAGGAAGAGGAGGGGGTGCTGGTACCTGGAACTCAAAAATTTGATGGAACCCTCTATAGCACCCACAGGCACCGCAGATGAGAGCTTCAGGTGTTCCAACCTCTCCGGCAGCAATGAATTCCTGGCAACCATCGAAAGCAAACCTGTTTAAATGTGCAGCATGATTGTAAAAGCATTGCATATACCTCACAAAAATCACAGATCCATCACGAATGGGAAGGTTGTTTGCTGCCATTAGAATATGAATAACAACACACTATAAACACAGTTGATTAGCTAATTAGGTGATTATATATATAAGGGTGTAACAATGTCAAACATAGCTTAACCTTGCATATTCAAGAAAACAAAGAAAAGGTGATTTTGGTAAAACACAATGTTGGAACATTTATCTGGCTCATTAGGTAAAAGCATCCAAAAAAATTTATTGCTTTCATATTATATGTGTTGCATTCCTGCCATGAAGTGATAACTAAAACTAAATGAGATTATGTGAAAATAAATCTTTAGTGGATAGGTTTCATATTCATGACTCAGCATTTGAATTTAAATTTCTTTTACCCTCTAAGATCAAGGTATAATAAAAGTGTCATTGTTATTCAAGGCCTTTGCTAATAACTGGTATTGGGTAACTATACAGCAAACACTAAAATTACTGCTTTTAAAAAATCTAAAATTTTGTGCAAGAAAAGTTATTCAAAATTTACTAGTCCGTCATGGCATTTATTAAGGTATACAAATATATGACATGTGTTCTTATACTTGAATGCATTATAAATTATTTAACAAAACTAATCTTTCTTTCCTTTCATGGAACTACCAGCATTTGTCTAATTTAAAAGATAAAAAGACAGATCTAAAGCTTTAGTTTGAAAATTGACAATTCAAAAGCGCCTTTTTCTTAAGACAAGCCTAAAATACGACAATAGGAAACCTGAATATGTGAAAAAGGGGGAAAAAAGTAAGCAAGAAAATAAGAAATTGTAAATCAAAATTAGTACTTAGACAAAAGATAACCAAAAGGAAATCAATATAAAGTTTGATATTATGTTGATCTACAACATTAAAAAGATATTATCAAGTCTATAGATTCTAATTGAAATAGTGAAATGAACAAGTAAAGTTTCACGATTTTGTCAGACATTGTAAACATGCAAACCAAAAGTAATTTATGACAAGGAGCTAATGGATATCCCAAAACTGCAGAGACGATACTGCAACACACACCAAACCCTCCCGGGACCGCCGCCGCCGGAGAATGGTGCATTTGAAAAGCAATAATTGATGGTCGATTTGAAGAGTGAGCGCTGCCAGTTTTGGCTCCCAAAGAAGAATAGACTCTGTGCCAATGCTCCTCTCCCTAATTCCTCTTTCTGCGGCAACCACACACAAAGGTCCAATCACCAATGGATTCAATGCCCCCTTGACCCTTCTCACTCCGTACTCCAGCATAATCTTGAAAATCACCTTACCAGATGCCCCTCCCTCAAACAAGCTCAGTCTCTCTCCCTCCAACCCTATTACCAAAAGGGCATCAATGCCGGCGGAGTCATCGATGAAGATCATACTGCTACTGCTTCACATATGAAGAGACGAGCTATCTACAACAAGACTGTCCCTGAATTCTGTGACTTGATCCGCAAAATCAAGAGCATTCATGCATCCCTCTCCGATAATACCCGCATTCAAGATTCTTTCAAGATTCCTCAAGCTTGTGCTGTTTGATCTACTCGTAGACAAATCGATCGGAAGTTACCCTTCCAAGAGAAACATGTTTTGCAGCAGGCCTCCATCCTTGGTAACCTGGAAGAATTTGGACTGTTGCGCAAGTCTGGTGTAGAGGATGCTGTAATTGATGCGAGGACTCTAGACCGCAGCGATGTTGATGTTCCTGCTGTCGTGGAATTTGGAGCTGGGAGGGGTTACCTGACCCAATTGCTTGCTGACTGCTACGGGATTAAAAAAGTGCTTTTGGTTGAGCGCAAGTCCTACAAGCTTAAGGCTGATCGAAGTTTGAGACAAATAGAGAACCTGATGTTGGAGCGCTTGAGGATCGATATTGAAGATTTGAACTTGAATGCTGTCGAGTCTTTGCAAGGGGTTCCTTATTTGGCAATTGGTAAACATCTTTGTGGGCCGGCAACAGATATGACGTTGAAGTGTTGCATATTGGAACAAAGTGCTCAAAATCATGCTGATCAGTTGAAAGCCAGTTGTTTCCTCAGAGGTCTCGCTATAGCTACGTGCTGTCATCATCTTTGTCAGTGGAAACACTACATAAATAAGAACTACATATTGAATCTCGGTTTGACCAAGGAAGATTTCCATGCAATGACATGGCTTACTAGCTGGGCAGTTGATGCAGACCATGGATCGGACATTTTTGTCGTTGACAGCTCGCCGAATCTAAGTCTCAATGAGAAGGAAGAGATTGAAGCAGAATTAAGTCAGTCTGGAGTGGGAGACGTTGTTAGGAATATGAGCGCTGTGGAGAGGGCAGTGGTGGGATTCGTGTGTAAGGATATCATTGATGCTGGAAGATTGATGAGGCTCAAGGAGCGTGGATTACACTCAAGTTGTAAAGTATGTTCCACCCGGTATCTCTCCTGAAAACCATTTACTGATTGCTAGGCAGGGCAATGGATTATAATGATTCTGTTGCTGTTAAATAAATTCTTTGCCTCCAAAACCCAGAGACAACAGACTGTGAATCAGGGAACTTCATCAGATCAACGTATCAGATGATTTTTAAAAAGCATCAGACAATTCTTCAAACCGACTATTTCCTCCTCTTTCTTCCCCTTTCCCTCCGGAGTTCCTTGATGATGGCTGTGTGCAATTCCTTGATGATGGCTGCGCAGTTCATCTACGCAAAAAGTTTGAAGTACCTTTTATTTTTATTTTGTTTTCATCGTAAAATGCATTTGAATTAGGGGTGCAAATGAACCGAGCGATTTGCGAGTTAATCGATCAAACGATTGACTCGGCTCAGCATTGATCGAGTTCGAGTCGATCTTGATCGGCTCGTTTACTCAAACGAGCTGAGTATCAATCATTTTTAGTTAAGCTCGATTGCTCGTCGAGCGTTATCGAGCAGTATGTATTATATATATATATATATATATATATATATATATATAAATTATAACAAGGAGCAAAGAAGTTAGTTCCATAAACTTAAACGGTGAAGTTAGACGTTCATTTGACGCATCCGTGGACATTAGCTTACATTTTCCCGAGTAAAAAGAAATTTGGAAACGCCTCTCAGCATACAAAGTGCTGTTTTATATTTTACCTTCTTTGATTTGTTGGGAACATAGTTACTAAGATATCGGGCATGTATAAGGGCATGCATAAAATGAAATATAATACGTACTTGTATCGCACAAAATTTTTTTGTTCAAAAGTACAATTAAAAGTGCAATGTAAAAATATGAGTTCGGTAAAATCACATATATAAATTCATACGTGAAGAGTAGGAGTATATCTAAAAGTTATGAAAGTAAAAGTATCGGTAAAATTACTACAATTTTTAAGAATTATACTACATTGAACCACTTTTAATTCTTATTCTTGTGTATCAGTAATTAAATTTATTAAAACTTTATCACTTTATCATGTTCATATGTAGAAATCTATAGTAATTATCAATAGAAAATATGTCACTATTGTTACACAAATTTTAAAATTTTCTCAAAACTTAAAGTACAGTTCGGAAAACATGATATATTAAAATATTTATTACATAGTTTATATGCTTATGTGAAAAGTATGAATAGCTTTTTAGAACATTTATTTTTTTAGTTTTTAGAATTTTTTTTTGAAATGTATAAAATACGAAACCTCTTTCAAATTATACATAGAGGCAGTGCATTATACAGAGTTACTTCTTAACTAGGTTGGGAACTGTGAAGAGCAAGGAACGAGGCTGGAAGGACAGTGAGCACGGATGCACAAATTTGTCATAAAGTTTCAATGCTTTTGCCCTCAATTTCTATAGCTAACTCCTTTACAAAAATTTAAAACTCAAGATAATCAACATCTGCACAAGGGTTTGGCCTCGAGACTAATGTCCTGTAGACAAAAGTCTAGATTGCTAATAGTAGAAATTCTCCCGATTCTATACTGCAGTTGAATGTGGATGAGCCTCTCCTGGAAAGCCCCTAATTATCAGGAGATGACAATGGCCACTTGGGAGTTTTGCTGTGAAGTTGGAGATTATTGAACTGTTTAATGAATGTTGGAGATTGTTTATTATTTTGGAGGGTACAAGGGGAAAGAATGGTGGAATGAGTCAAATCTGTATCCTTTAAATTGATTGATTACTTTTATTGAAATTGATAACTTGAATTGCAATGTTTGATGAATGTTTTGTATTGCTTATTGGCTACTTGTCCCTTTTGAGCTCTAGCTCAACTCCTTAGTTTTGTATTCCTTATAGGAGTTGAGGTTGGAAAAAGCGTCGAGTAGAGATAGATGGTTTTGGGAGATCCAATGTGTATCTCGATGTTAAAACTTGTATTTTATTTCTTTTAATGGACAAATTTATATTCCAACCTGGTTCGTGATGTACTCAAGAATGAATGTTCGGATGTTTAATGGAAAATGTTATCTCTCAAGTTAATGCGAGTGAGCGAGTTCTGACGAGAGTTAAACAGAAGGTCTGCTAACTCTTAGGGTACGTCCTAGAGGGAGGTGGGGTCGTCACAATTGTCCTTTCCTAGGGTTTCCTAGTGAAAGATTTCTTCTCTCCAAGAAATTTTTTAGTGAGAGTTTCTTTTTCCCTAGGGTTTTTTGTGAGAATTTTCTATTAGTTTTTATTATTTTATTCATTTTTCTTTATCAAATCTCAGTCCTTTTAAATATGTTTGTTAGATCCACAATTTCTGAGTTTATTTTGTCAAACCTCAATTTGATGTTTAAGCTTGAAACATTTAAATAGTAGATTTGGTAGGAGAAGACATTTATAAATGTTCATTTTTTATTTTTTATTTTATTTTATTTTATTTTTAGTGGCAAAGCCCCGTCCACGGGGTGGGGATGCCAGCCCCTGATTTATTAATGAGAGGAATTACAGAGGGGACCTAGTCTGCTAAAGAACGCTCGATGGGGAGCTAGCCCCTTACACTCCGGCAACGTGGAAAAGGGAATTCTCTACTATCTAAGCCTATCGATGCCCTTATCTGTCCCAGAAGTTGAGTATGTGAAGTGCAATATAGCTCCGACGCAAGGCGCAGGCCCGCTAGATTGTCTGCCGCAGAGTTTGCCTCTCTTACCACATGCGAAATGGACGCCGACAATGAAACAAGGAGACCACTTATGTTCCTTAATGTGTTACACAACGGCCACTTCGACACACCCCCTGCCTGCAATAGGTGAACCAGACTCTCAGAATCCACCTCCACCAGTAAAGATCCCGTTACCAACCCTGTGCACAACCGAAGGCCATGCAACAACGCCAAGCTTTCCGCCCCCAACACATCTGTGTCTTCAAATTCCTTGTGAAAAGCAAAAAGTAGGCGGCCATCAGAGTCTCGGAGCAACCTACCCCCATAAGCCCGATTTTGGGTGACACTGCCATCAGTGTTCAATTTGACGCAAAACTGCGGCGGCCGTTTCTAGGAGACCACAGTCACCTCAATGTGACGTGCCAAGCAGACCCCCAGCCGTGCCCATGGATCCTCATGATCGCCCCTAAAAAGACGCTTCGAGAGCTTGTTCGCCAATCCCAGCTGTTCCACGAAACTAGCAATCGAGGAAACTACCCCGCGAGCTTCAAGACATACGCCATCAAACCGCGCTCTGTTCCTGGACTTCCATATGAACCAAAAGATTAGAATGGGAACGATCGTCCTAATGTGTCCCCGCGATATCACGGGACTCGAGCCAAACCACAATGAAACCACCCCTGACACTGAAGATGGTTGAGGCTCCAAAATACCAAACCTCCTTTGGAAGACGCCCCAGACCTCCATCACTACCGGACCCGTGACAAAAAGGTGACCTAAGATTGACATGAATTCAAAGAGATTGACATCATTTAAAACAGTATAGAAATTTACAATGTAATATTTATAATTTTCCTAGAACTAGTGTATCTGCAGATCTTTTAGATCTGTTATTTCTATGATATCTTTGATGATATAGTTTTTGCCATTAGTGCAGATTTCATAAATGAAATGAATATTTCTATTAAAAAAAAACTACCGCTCATAATTTTTGAAACTTCAAAATGTAACAAATTTAAAATAGTAAATTTTATATATATTGTCAGTACATACACTATCATGGTCAGATGGATGACACATGAGTAAATTTTCAAATTAAAAATTTGCACATGTGTCATATATCTAATGGTGACAATGTATACACTGACAGTGTAAATAAAATTAATCTAATTAAAAATGTAGAATACTTTAAAAAAGTAGAGAATATATTGAGTGCTTTTCTCTAGATAACTCTGGAGCTAAGAGCACACTACTCCTAAAATTTGTTGGGTAGATATGTGTAAACCAAAAAAATGAGGGAGGTTCGAGGCTTGTGAATTCGAAACTTTAGTATAAAGCTCTAATATTGAGGCGCACATAAATATTTTCTATGAAAAGAATTTATAGATTGAATGGGTTTGTATTTATTTGTAAACAATAGCAATGCTAATAATTTCGAGAATTGGTACACATTGCTGAATTTGAAAGCAAATTGTTAGTAAGCGCATCAAAATTTATCATTACGGGTGTGCAAACTCCTCTTAGTGGCAGCTCAAAGTGCCTCTGTTACAGGCTTATACTCCTCAAATTCTTCATTTTTTTTTTGCTGTCATTTAGCAAGCTAAGGTTGCATCTATGATTTACAATGGTAGATGGTGTTAGGATCCATGTGCGGAATAAATGACTATTGAGACATCAAGAACATAACAGTTTAATGATAAACAAGACACAAGCATGAAAGATAAATGATTGAGCCATAAGATATAATGTGATTCGACTCTACCATCGAATCTAGATCCACGAAAAAAATTCGTTCTTTATTATGAGAGAATAAATCCTATACGAGAATACAGTTTGAACCCAAGTTTAACCCTTATATAATTTTTCTCACTTTCCAAGAATCCTCTATCACAGTATGTATTAGGCTACATGTCATCCTTTTGTATACCACTTTGTAGTATGCCAACCCCCACCTGTCTATAAACCACATTATTTGGCTAACACCTAAATAATAACAAGAAATAATTGTCAATTCCTATTCTTATACAAAATAGAAAATAAGTCCTAATTCCTAAACTCATACAAATAGAAAATTTTTTTTGGCTACTACTTCAAGTAGCTAAAATAATAAGAAAACTAGTTCTGCACAAAACAAAAAGCTTGCCTAAAAGAAATTAAACCAATTTCCTAACAGATGGCTAGGAAGGAAGCTAAGAGGAAAACTTTGGAATTCGTTCAAGTACCTCCTTCTCATTGTTTTCCTCTGCACGCCTAAATTTGCTAAAGTTATATTTTAACTAATACATAAAACTTGAATTCAGGCAATCGAGGTGAATCGTGTTTGCGGATTATTGCTAAGGCTAATGAACTGTAAACCACATTTTCTTTAAATGTTACTGTTCTTCTTAAATTTAAAAATGTAAGGAAGTTGTTAGTTTATGAAGTAGTAGATATATGGGATAAGGAATTCAATTGGATGATACAACATTCTGTTAGACTAACTATGTACATGTGAATGTACTACGCAACGGAAATCTAAATACACTTACCTCTAATCATTGTTGTCAAGTACAAGTTGATCTCTTCTTGTGTCATTGACTCCTTCTTGTCTATTCTAACAAAAACAAAATATGTAGAAGAAGGAAAAGTAGAAAGAGAATTTAGAGTAAGGATCTTCTAGCCTATGCCTAACCTAAAACTGTACAATTGATGGAATAACACAGATTATTTATAGGTTAGGCTAGGGACCCTTATTAGTAAATACAAAAATCCCTAGGGTTTCCTTCCATCAAGGAAATCTTGTCAAAATTCATAATTGAAGATAATATCTTCTGACTAATTGATTCATTAATTGATTGAATAAGATATCAATTAACAAAGATATCAATTAATCATTAGCAAATGAGAGATACTAATTAATTATTGACAAATGTCAATCAATTAATCAGAATATCAATCACCAATCATTATCTAATGGGAGATTCTAATTAAGGGTTTTTATCAGTTTACCCTCTTAAACTATACCCCAACTATCAGTTTAGTCCCTAACGTTAACTTTTAGTCACTTAACTCCTTGGACTAATGGTCAAACGAGACGGCATTTTATAATTCACGTGAAAAGACATGTTTAAATCCAACTTAATTATAAATGGACAAATATGCCCACGAAACCCTAAAAAAGAAATTTCATTCTCAAAAATGCCCTTTATGAAGTGGCGGGACAACAAAACAAAAAAATGGAAGGCACTTTTCTAATTTGTTCTTCATCGTTATCAACCCAAACTATCTCTATTCTCCCTCATAGAAACCCTAGAAAGAAACAACGGATCAACTAACAAAATCAAAGAAATCAAGCTTGAATAGAGGCGAAAGACTTGAGGCAAAAGACTTGAAGCAAAATTTGAAAGTGAAGGATAAAAAGAAAAGGTCAGTTTCTAAACACCAAAGGTTTAATATTTTAAGACAACTAATGAATATTAAATGAATCTGACAAATGATTTCTTACCAGACAATATTGTAGTTTGTGGTTGTTGCTAGTGCATTGTGGCCCCGTATGTTTCACTTCTAGTTATAGTACCATGTTCCTAACACCATTAACATCAGAATGCTTGTTGACTTGATTGGATTTAGTTGGGATTTGATAAAAGTAGAGCGTTGTTGAAATTGAAGACATATTTAGTTCAGATTATGTTTGAAAAAGAAATACTACTCCACTAATAGTATCAACTTCTTGGAAATATATACAAGCAAACGAATTTGACATTGAAAAAAAAAATATTACTACAAGAGATGATTAATTTTTTTTGCCCTTTTTGGTCATTGAACCACAACTTTTGGCACTTACTATGTGATTGAACTTTCTCTAACTAATATCTTAATTTTCTATTAAAAAAATGACGTTACCTGGTGAAGTTGTTTTTTTTTTAATTCCATATGTGATTTGAATTGTTAATTAGGGGACTTCTTTTATGATTTTAATACTTCTCTTATTGATTATATATGTGTATAATATAGTCTATTTGTTGCCTTTTCTAGCTATACAATCATGTGTACTTTGGAAAATGGTAACGGAGCTCAAAATGCTGATCAACCTATTCAGCATGAGGGTGATATAAGTGACACATCTGATGAAACATATCATGCTTCTCAAGTTGAATCAAGTGATGATTCTGACTTTGATGTTTTCCTAGATGGTGATAAGTTGAGTGATAACTGTGACCCAATAGATGAGGGAGAAAATTTAGAGGGCCTAGATCATCATCATGAATTTTCAAATTATACAAAGTATGAGAAGTTAATTGAAGATGAGTATAAGGCTTATCTTGCATACAGAGAGAAAGGAAAAATTGTGGAAAGGGACAATGTTAGTGATGATGAAATATTGCACGTTGCATTAAACTCATCTGATGATGAACAACCTACTGAGTTTCCTGATTTTAATATTGAGAAGGACTTGGAGAAGGCTGAACTTGAGGTTGGGCATATTTTCACCACTGTGCAAGACTTCAGGCTAGCACTAAGACAGCACTCTATAGTGAATGGGTTTGAACTGAAGCCTATTAAGAATGATAGTGATAGGGTAACAGCTAAATGTAGCAAGAATTGTGGCTGGAGAATACATGCTAGTAAATGTGGGGATACTAGTACATTCCAAATAAAAACATTAAAAGGGGTTCCTCATAAGTGTCCAAGGTCTTATAAGAACAAGAGTGCTACTGCAAGATGGTTAGCTCAAATGTTTGTTAGGGATATTGCTGATGATCCATCTTTGAAAATTGAGGTACTTAAGAAAGCACTGAAGAAGAAATACAATGTTAATGTAGGCGACCAACAACTTTATAGGGCCAAGAGTAAAGCGAAAACAATGATTCAAGGTGAACATAAACAGCAATACTAGAGATTGAGGGACTACTGTGCTACTTTAATGCTAAAGAATCCGGGTTCAGTTGCTATGTAGTGACTGAAAGATTTCCTATATATCAAAACCCCATCTTCAAAAGGATGTTTGTAATGTTTTCTGCACAAAAAGAGGGGTTTATTTCAGCATGTAGGCCTATAATAGGATTGGACGCTTGTCATTTGAAATGCACACTAGGAGGGCAGTTGATGGCTGCAGTTGGTAGAGATGCCAACAACTAGATGTTCCCATTGGCCATGGCACTGGTAGAGTCTGAATGCAAAGATAGTTGGGGCTGGTTTCTTGAAATACTTACAGACCATATTTGGAAGCCGAATGAAAGGGGCTGGATTTTCATATCTGATAGACAGAAGGTTAGACTAATTTATTTTCTAATATATATGATTATGTATTTGTACAGAATCTAATATTTATTATTTGTTCACTTTTGTATTGATTGACACAATAGAAAGCAAATTTTCTGGAGTTGAGCACAGGTACTGCGTCAGGCACATGTATGCAAACTTTAAGCAAAGTTCAAAGATAAGCAGCTAAGAAACATCATGTGGGCTGCTGCTAGAGCATATGTGCCTGACAGATTTGAAGCAGCCATGAGGGAAATGCAAGCAATTTCACCAGAAGCTCATGCATGGTTAAGAGCTATTCCTACTAATCTTTGGGCAAGGCACACTTTCTCCATTAGAACGAAGTGTGAGCTTCTAAGCAACAATATTTGTGAAAGTTTTAATCAGTATATCAAAGAAGCAAGGCAAGAGCCTATTTTGACAATGTTTGAGGCTATCAGGAGACAGATCATGTGTAGATTTCATGAGAAAAGATAGTGGATTAAAAAAGTAAGGTCTAGAATATGTCCTAGAATAGTGGAGAAAATTGAAGAGTACAAGTATCAAGTGCCTTTTTTTGAATGTTGGGAATCAGGCAGTGGGCTATGGGAAGTTGCTGAACCAACTAAGACATATGTGGTTTCAATTAGTGAAGGTACCTGCACATGTAAGGAATGGGATATGACCGGGATCCCGTGTGTTCATGGATGTGTTGCTATTGTGAATAATGATTGAGAACCAGCTGATTATGTTGATGATTGGTATACTGTGGAAACCTATAAAAGAGCCTACATGAACCTTATTGTGCCTGTTCCAGATCAAAGCAAATGGGTTGACTCTAAATCTGACCCAATAAGCCCTCCTTTTCTAAGAAAAGCACCTGGCAGGCCAAAAAAGAAAAGAAGAAAGGGGCCTGATGAGAACCAACAATCTAACAAAGTTAGCAAGAGGGGCATCCCAATGCATTGTAGTTATTGTGGTCATTCAGATCACAATGTCAGAGGCTGCAAAAATTTTGGATACTTATATGTAAGGAAATGGAAGCTTAAGAGGAACCAGGTAATGGTAGTGCTAATTACTTCTTGTTAGTTTCATGATTGAAAGGCCAATTTTTGCATTCTAATCTTATTATCCATTTTCTTGCAGGTTCCTGGTGTTGCTGATAGCAATCCACAAGAAATAGCCACCTCATCTAGAAATTTAGAAGCTAGCAGTTCTAGGGATATTATGGGTGCCAATAGAGGAAGGGGTATTAGTCGAGTTAGAGGTAAAGGAAGAGGCCATAGTAGAGGTGCCAAAAATGGTCCATTATGTGGGATTGGAAATTGGAATGGTGTAGGAATGTCAATTGGATCCACTATTATTCATCATTCACAAATGGTGAAAATCTCACTTTTATCACATCTATGCTCCAAACGTTATTCATTATGATATCAGTAACATTTGTCCTTGTTTAACAGGTTCCCCCATGTATGATACCAACTCAGTTTGCAAATGCGAGTGGATGTGGCAGGACATGGACATTTGGGGCTGCTACGAGAAAGCAACATGCTGTGAGAACCACTGTTAACAGTACTAGTGAAGTACCAAGTGAAAGTGTATCTAGATCTTTAAGAAGCAACGTAACATTAATACTAAAAATCAGGTTAGTGTAGATAATTTTCATAGAGTTTAATTTTTGTTACTATCAGGTAATTTGCACTAATAACTAATTCTCAAACCTAAAAATGTACTTTTTAGGTTTGCAAAACACAGACCAGATTTGGAGTTCAGTTACTATCGAGCCAAGGGTCCTCAAATGCTTCTCCAAGCCAAGTGGAAAAATGAATTTTCTGGTGGTTGGACATGCTCCGAGAATTGTTGTTTGTTTTGTCCTATTGGATAATGATATTATGTTGCTTTTTTTTTTCTGGTTGGTTGGTGCCTTTTAAGGTAGCAGAATGACTATTTATCTTTTGTTTCAGGACAATTAGACACTTGATGTAATGATGGTGTTTTTATGGCAAGTAGACAGTGGAAAAACATTTGTTATTGTAAAGCATGAAAATGCACCAGGTTGCTAAACTTGATATTTTGAATTAATATGTGTTGACAAATATGTTTTGTACATGAAAAAAGTTCCGTTAGGTCTCTTTTTCAACTAATAATGTCTGGTTTCCAATTCCTTAATCTGTGAGAATTGCTTCAATGTGGAAAAACTCGCATGTTCTTATAAATTGGAAAATTATGAAAAGAAAAGGACCACTAGGGAAAAATTTTTTACTAACATATCACTTGAAAAAAAATAGACTTTATAATGGAAAAACTATAAAATTTTCCTTCTAAGATTGTCTTTGCTCGATGACGTGCAAACAGGTTATGAAATACCACACTTCGATATCATCATATTTGCAATGTCTTGAAAAGGTATTGCGCAAAATAAAAAATTTTGTGAACAATTTAAGAAAATAGAGGAGAGAAAAGCCTTCTAATCCTTATTTTATACTTAAAGCACAAAGGGAGGGTATTTTTGTCATAAAAGTTTTCACCAAACTTTAGTTAGTTAGCAGGGCAATTTTTAAATGGGTTAATGGTCAATTATCTACTTTGACTTAACAGATGGACTTAAGTGACTAAAAGTTAACGTTAGGGACTAAACTGATAGTTGGGGTATAGTTTAAGGGGATAAACTGATAAAAATCCTCTAATTAATTATTGACAAAATATCAGTCAATTAATTATGATATCAATCACTTTAGAATGAATCATGTGGGTCATAATTGCCTCAAAAGAGACAAGTCTTACATTCTCCCACTTGACCCACATGAAATAGTCGGACAATTTATCAGTGACTAACTACTTAAAAATGGCCATAAACCTTGTTTGTCACTCACCAAATTCTGCAGTTATGTAACAGTTGCTTAATTAGAAAATAATAATACACGAATCATGGCGGTTATACTCTCATGGCAAACACTTCCTTCCATGTATTACAATGTACTATACTTCCTAATCAAGTGCTTTAAAAGAACTCTATGAATAACTTCATATAAGTTATTCAGGATCCAACTTTATGGATCACATGATCCTTACTTTATACATGAACAACAATGTGCACAAAATCATGTAAATATAAATATCTCGAGTGTCTAGACAATAACAATAGTTTGAGAATAATAGCAAAATATTAAATGAATTACAAAGTTCCATGTGAGTTATTTGATCATTAACAACTCAGCCGGCAACCTTTAGTTGTTTGATCAACAATAATAACTCCTTACTGTATACTCAATAGCTACCTTTTGCTTTGAAAATAACTATTGAATACCTTATGTCGAATTGCCTATTTTGACTCCCACTCTTTCATGTATATGTAATGAAAGGGTATAGTCAAATCAAATATCTATAATGGCCACAATATAATATCGACAAACTTTATGCCAAACAGTAGCTGCCTGTAGTATAATTTCATAGCATCCTTGGTGAATTTATATATTCATTCCAATGCATGGTGTGAACATTGTGCAATTATTCACTATTATTACTTAAAAGTAATCAAAGAACTCTTGCATGAAGGTCTTAAGATAGATTAACTATCTTTTACATTCTATATTGTGAATGTCAATGATAGAAGGGTTTCACAAATATCATGATTGAGAAAAACTCTCATAGTATTACTCCCACTAACTTAATGTATATTAATTTATTAGAAAAAATTCTTCTAAGATCAAATGAAGAATAAATTAATATACTATTGGGAAGAAATAATTTAAGTTGCATTCTCTACAAATGTATTATGGTGACACATGTGTACACCTAATTATCAAGAGTCATGTTAAGGACACTTGTTTTCATATTTAATGTAACTCTAATTGTGAGTTACTAGTGTCATAATTACCCTAAATAAAATCTCTCAAATTTGGTAGAGATTTTGTGGTAATTTGTGACATTATTCTTGAATATGGAGATTTCTCCATTTGTACTTTATGAAAACATTACCCAATTCATCCTTAAACTCTTGTAGGTATACAACATAGTAACCAAAGAACTTCAATTCTCTATAGAGAACATTTTGTGTGTAACGCCCCCACTTCTCCCTAAGGCGAACCAAAGGGTATCAGCGGGACACCTGCCTAGTTCTCGCCAGGACTCGGTACAATTCAAATCCAAATTTAAAGATAATACCCGATAATACAAGTCCAAGTAGAGAAAGGTCACTTCCTTAAATAAACTTTCAAGTCTTACATCACAAGTTCTCAAAAGTACATCAACATTTCCAATATATACAGTCATTATCATTCGACTAGCCAATTACATCCCATGATTCTAACCAAAAGCGATCAAGTCGGCTTTTCTCCCCAACTTGCAATCCAACCATGTTAAGGAAAACAAAACTAATGGGGTGAGCGGATGCTCGTGAGGCCAAGAAAAATACAAAACACATAGTTCAGGTAGTGATAGCATTTAAGCAAGAATTAAAGCTATAACATTCAAGCAATTAAAAATTTTCAATTAAACACATTCAATGAGGGTACAGGAGCTCTCGAGAGATAATTTCCACTTGCTTTGTCAAAATTCAATCCAATATCTCCTCGTGATGACACTCCGTCATCCGGGTAGGTAATTAAGTCCGTAGAACTTCACTTACTCCATTTATGGTTCTAAGTAGGTATGAGAGGTACCTCCCACCCGAATCGGTGTGATACATGCTATAGGGAATCGATTATACGTTTATGGTTCTGAGTCGACATGAGAGGTACCTCCCACCCGAATCGGTGTGGTACATATGATCGCTCAGTGGTCGATGAGACATCGCTCCAATTGACTTATACTTTACTTATGGTTCCGAGTCGACATGAGAGGTATCTCCCTCCCGAATCGGTATGATACATACTATCGCTCAGGGAATCGATTATAATTGTTTATGTTACTCAGTCGACATGAGAGGTACCTCCCACACGAATCGATATGGTACATGCTATTGCTCAGATAATCGATTATTTGTTTAGGGTTTTGAGTCGACATGAGAGGTATCTCCCACCCAAATTAGTGTGGTACATGCTATCACTCAGGGAGCCGATTATAGCATTGAGACGGTATGAGAGGCACCTTCCACCCAGATTGGTGTGGTACATGCATCCGCTCAGGGCTTACGAGTTAGACATGTTTATGAACAATTACCGATCATATGTATTCCAGTAACAAGTATCGCATAATTAAAAGAAAGAGAGGACGAGGGCATCCCCACGAGTATACACATAAGTCGAGGAGGTTCACTCCACTCGACATCACAATACAAATATGGTTTGCGATAGCAGCACTTCACTTAATTCACAAAGCAATTCACTTCACACAATTCGAATATCAATTCACATAGCACAATTCAATTTTAGCATCACTTAAGGGAGAGCGAGTGTGGTAAAGTACACACTTGTCTCAACAATTCCATAATACTCAATTAACAATTAAAGCATTTATCAACAATTCATGCACTTGACACTCACCAATCAAAATAGGGAGTAAGTGCTCAAATAACTTTTAGGCGTCCGCTTCGAGATCCTCTTGAAGGTCCCCTTGAGCGCCTGAACAAATAATACTTGACTATCACATAATATCACTTATAACCCCTTGTTAACAAGAAAGATTGTACACTTGTACAATATTAAGAAAATGTCATGAAAAAGAGCCTTAGTTACTCGTAAATTGAGACTCAAAGGTGGGGTTTAATAACACAAGGAAAAACTGATTTCCTTCGTGAAATCAAGTTTAAAATGGTCAATCAATCTCAAAGGATAGGGAAGAGTTTCCAAAAACTCATTTCCCATCGGATCGGAAAATTTCAGTTTTGCATGTCTCACTTAGAAAATTCAGAACTTGAATTCAGTAGGTCCAAAATTGGAAAACTTTATACTATTGGAATCTTGGTTCAAAGTACTAAAAGTTTTGCAGAAGACACCTTTCCAAGATTCTAAACGGAAGACATTCAAATTTCAGCTCAAAGTGGCTGATATAAGTGCACAAGACAGTTTCGATCATGTTTTTCGGTAAATTTTGGAAATTCATCAAAATTCACAGAAAGTGAACTAGCCTCTGAAATTCATACTACAATAAGAGTTCTAAACAAAGTTTCAAACACAATAAACGAAACTAAATTCAGAGTTTTGAGTACCAAAATATAGCAGCTCAAAGTTGGCCCAAAAATGAAAACTGTTGGTCAATTTTCCAGATTTGAAGAACAACTTTGGCATAACATTTGTATATCGAAACAGTCTTAAAATAACACCAAAATTGGTACAATTCAACTTTTATATGAGGGCTAATCCTCTATCAAATTTCATTTGAAAAATCATACGGGAAGGTAGTTAACAAAACTACCAAAGTTCAAGAAATTTCCCAAAGTAAATATGCCTTCTTGTTTTCTTTTCCTTTTTAAATGCTTTGTACCATGAAATCAGTTCCATTTTGGTCCATTTGTGAAACCAAGGTCCAAGAAATATTTCATAAGCAATTGATAGTTGGTTGACATCAAAATTTCAAAATAAAACCTCCCACAAGCAACCAACTCAGTCGGCCAGCCAAAAAGAGGGTTTTCCAGTTTTGTCGTAGTTTGGAAATTGGACCATATCTAACACCATACAACTTGGAATTGAGAACGGTTGATGGATTTGAAAACTAGAACCATAAGGCTACATTTCATCAGAACAAATCGTTATGAAATTCATTTTGCAAATGAGAGAAAACAGAGCCACAAATTGCAGCTTCTACCTTTCTCTTAGATAGGCTAACAGAACAGGGCAGCCGATTTTGATCAATCACTACAGATGACTCAGTTCGAATTAGAAGGTGCATTATACACCGTTAGAAAACTACAGATGTCTAGTTTTGAATTCCACTGACGGAACTCAATTTCGACATTCGGACAGAGAGATATGTTCATTCCAAAAACACTGCCAGTGGACCACTGTTACACGAATTTTCAGATTTGTTCTTGCCAAAATTCAATTTTTATCCAACCAATTCAAACAATTTTTGGTAGAAACTTTCTACACACCATACACAACATATATACATCAGTTTCAAGGTCATTTGAGTATCAAAAATTCAAACTAAAGCAACGGCAAGAACAGGACAGATTTCGGTCAGCTTTCCTACAAAATTTTCCTTCAACTTTCCTTCGATTCTATAACCGTAATCATCTTAACTAACACTTAAACAGCTCAAATCAAGCATCATCTCATCATATCAGCCCACACAATCAATGTGGAAATTTATAGAGCTCACATCAATCATTCCAATCTAACTAACAACAACCATAAGGAAGCTACGAGCTTCAAGGCCAAGATCGAACTTTTTAAAGCTAAGAATGAAAGATTGGGTAGTATGAATGGTTACCTCCTTAGTTTTGAATGAAACCAAAAATTTTTGATCACTAAAGCCCTAAGAAAACCGTCAAGATGAAGTCCTTCTTCTAGCTTAAGTGAATTCCCAAGTGATTTTGAGGTTGGATGGTGATTTGTGAAGGATTTTGTGCAAGAATGGAGGTGAAATGGTGAAGACCTTTCCTTCTTCTTCTTCCTTGGAGGTTCGGCCAGCCTTGGGAGAGAGGAGAGAGAGAAAGAGCTGATGAGTGAGGCTTCTTGGAGAAGCTTGAGGGTTTGTGGCCAAAATTTCTCCAAAAATCAACTAGGAATAGTGCGCGCACGCGCGCGTTTCGTGTCCGTTTTCTCTCGGGTTTGTTTCACTTGTGCACTAAAATCTAATGTACTTCCTTTAACATTATAATTATTCACTCTTAGTAGTCTAATATTAGTTTCTTAAATCTCCATTTAGCTGTTCCGGCTTGATATATGCGAACTTCCAATTCGCACGCGATAAAACGAAACTTAAAAGAAATTCTTGTAACGATAATATAAGTAACAATATTAGGGTAATTAATCATAAAAATAACTATTTTAAGACTAACGCATGAGTTCTCAAATCTCCAAGGCCACTGCACTCTTAGATCAAATACTACCTCGAAAAACGTATTTTCGCTATTTCTCACTAAACGAGCTTCCGAAAATTAAATTTGCTAACGGAACGTTTTAAAAATATATGTAAGGCATAGTTCCATCTAAATAGTTTTAAAAGGGTTGAAATAAATTATTCGGAGAAAACGGGTGAATAAATATTTAAATAAACCAGTTATATGAGATTAAAATAATTAAATTTTTGGGTCCTCACATTGCCTCCCACTGTCTCAAGGATAACTCAACCAGTAAGTTCAAAGTGGATTTATCTTTATGCATTTATTTGACAAGGAGTTTTTGTAAGAATCTAAAATAATCTAAGAGAGGGTGAATTAGGTTGATTAAAAACCTAATTAAGTTATGGGCACTTTTTGCTCAATATGAAATTTACCCTCTTTTTTAAGTGATCATACAATGAATCAATTAATAAATAAACAAAATCATTTGAGAGAAGTAGAAGAGATAAGCAATGTAAAGATCACAAACGTAACAATAAATAAATAAAAAGGAAAGAATTGCAAACCAATTAACTACCCAACTTCTCTTGAGCTTGTAGATTAATTCAAACAAACTTTTTAAAGTTGATGAATTACAATCACTCTTGTGTACAAAGGAAGGTTCACCTCCTCCTTGCTCCGAACTCCACTCGGTCAAACTAGGAATTTTTACTATCCCTCAGGACAACCCTCACAGAGTTACACTCATGAAGTATTCACTCACAAATGAAAAGCTTACAATGAACCTCACACCACTAAGACTACAAATCTTCCTTGGAGAGTGTTTTCTCACTAAAACTACTCTAGATCTTTTGTATCTTCAGTGTGCAAAAGTTGTTTGGAGTTTTTGACCATGCTCTATTTATAGAAAACCAAGAAAGTGCTTCATTAATACTTCCAACGGATAGAAAGTAGTTGAAGAGTCAACTAGCCGTTGGGAGTGTCGGACGTCCGGTACTCCTATTTTTTGCGTCCGACAGCAGGCAGTGAGTTTGAGAAATTTTCTTCAATTCTATCGGACGTCCGGTATTGTCCTTGTGAGTGTCCGACAGCTTTCGTCGAATTTGAAGAATCCTATTAGACGTCTGGTACTTCCGTCCGATAACAGACAAAGAGTTTGAAGGATTCTATCAGACGTCCGATACTTGCGTTCGATCGAAGTCAGTGAGTTAGGGGGAATGTCTTATTTCCTTTGGACGTCCGGTGATGGAGTTCTTCATGCGTCCGAAATTGCGCAATGATTATCGGACGTCCGATCCAAGCGTCCGACAGCTTTCAGCAACCTTTGTCTTCTTTCAATTGCACTTGTTCTTAGAATCAAATTGCTGCATAACTGAAAGTATTTCTTGAAAAGCTATTAATATTATCCATTTGTTTTGTAAACATCAAAAGTTAGGGACTAAGATTAACAGTTTTTCAATTGATTGCTTATATAAAATAATTAAATAATTATTTTGAGAAAAGCAATCAATTTTCCATATGAAAAGGAGTCAAATATGAATCCTTACCATTTCAAAACTCCATTCTAGAGTCAAAATACTTCCACTTACTTCATGTTCTTAAGAAATTTAAATCTCCAGTTCTAATAATTCTTGAAGTGTAAAAGAATCTAAATTTCTTGAAGTAAGATAGCCTTGTTTCCTTTGTACAGCTTCTTTATGTGTAGGTTGATTACCCTCACAAAACTGAACATAATATTTGAACAATTGCTTGTCCTCAAGCAATTAACACATCTCCAACAACAATGATTCAAGAGGTGAAATACTATATGTACCTTTTGAATTCAATTCCTCATAACTTGGCAAACAATCATTATGTAATTGTTCAATTTACACTAAATACTCATAATATCAAGTAAAGGAAAGATAATTATGCCCGAAATTCAACAAATTAAACTTAATCTCTTACTCTAATCTAATTTTACAAATAAGCAAATCACATAGTTAATTTATAGCTATCCTCCACCTATAATCATTCTTTCCTCAAAAATTTTAACTAAGAGGGATTTATGGCCGGATATCTTACTTAAATAGTGGAAACAATTTTTGACCCGAAGATCGACACTTTTAGGTGAAGAGTTTCAGTTACTCAACATTTCACTTATTTAAATTACTATGCATACTCTTAATTCAAGTCCCTATTTTACGCGAGTGTCGACATTTGTAAATGCCAACCACTGGTTACTCAGTACAAGAATCATTGGAGTAGAACAAAAAATTCTTATTCTTCTTTTTGTTTTTTTTTCCTTCTTTTTTTTCTTTTTTTTAAAGTAAAAGACAATAAATAGATATTCCCTCATAGAAAATATATAAGAATAATCAAAAAAAGAGTATAGCTTTTATTGACTATATCAATCACTTACTTGCAAAATTAAACAAAGAGGAGAAATCTCATTAAACATGCAAAATTATAGGCATAATTCTCCCTACTTTACAGGATACACTTTCTAACATGCAAAAATCCTAATTGAATAATAACTATTTTCAAGTAAAATGAGGGCTAAATCTTCCAAAGTACATATAAAGTTTCAACAAGTGGAAGAATTAAAGCACTTAAAGTTGGAACAAATTAGCCCTTTTTAAAACAAAGACAAAATTTGCAAAAAGTTTTGGGTTATAGTGAAATATTGGAAAAGATTTTAGAAAAATTTTGACAGAGTTTCCCCTTATAACTGGACGAAACTCCCTGTCAACAAACCAATTTTTCAAGAAAAGTTCAATATGGCAATATTTCCAAGCACAATTTCAACATTTCTAAAGCATTTAAATCCAAAAAATATCATCACATGGCACTAGAATGCAAATTCAAATATTTCCTCCCCCACACTTAAACTTCACATTGTCCTCAATGTGAGAAAGGAAAAATAATGAAAGTAAGAGAAAGTAGTACTCCCCTATTGAACTTGCGCTATCCAAATCCATGACCAAGTGATGAATTTCCAATCTTATGTGCGAAGAAAGGAGAATTCAATTAATGCACCATTTCAAATGGCAAAATCAAAATAAAACAACTGAGTATAAACTTGCAACGATCAAGACGTAAGCATGCAAATCAAGGAAAAAGGGGAAAGTGATCAGGCATGTGGAACCATACAATGTTCAAGGGATAAAAACATGAAATGAGCTAATCTTCGCTAATCAAGTATATGCATTAGTATCCAAAGCAAAGGGAAGGTAATTTCACAAAATAAACCCATCATCATGAACAAAGTAAGTTCCATTTATACATTTTCTCATCAATGATCAAGTCCCCTCAAGTACAAAAGCAATCTCAAAATGGAGACAAACACACCAAACCAAAATATAAATGACGTTCCTGAGAACTCATGAAATATTAAAAAAATATTGAACCACAAAGATTATAAGTGCATTTATGAATTTCATCAACTAAGGCCATCTTCAATTCACCTCTTCTTTTAGAATTACCTAAGAATTCAAGAAATCATTCAACGAAGCACCTTTTCATTCGTTAGGTAAACTAGACTACTCACATGAATATCATAAACTCTCACAAAGCCAATTAAAATGCTACATAGGCCACTTAAAATGCAATTTTATTACCAAGCCACATTAAGCATAAAATTAGCTAAAATTCACCAAATGAATACAATAAATACACCCTCAAGATTTATTTATCACTAACAATCACCAATAGCAACAATAAGCTCAAATAAATACACCAAACTTCACATATTAAAAATTGCCTAAAAATAGAAAATATTCAACCATGGCAAAATTCAAATGACAAAGTTAGGTAAAGAGTTGTTACCTCAAAATAGTGTGGTGATGATTACAGATTAAAATGATGCGAAAACCCCCAAGAAACTTACTCCAATTTGGCCTCAATTGAGTGATTCGAGAACGTGCAACCTTAACTAACGGTAATTAAGCTTGAAACCACTTTAGAGTTATTTTTGAAAGAATGTGAACTATGAAATCCGCTCTAGAGGATGGGAGAAAGTGATTTGGTGAAGGTTGTTTTGAAGATTAAATGGTGAAAAGTGGTGTTTTAGTGAGTGGTGTGTGTTTGAGGTGTTAGTGTGTGAGTGGGGTTGAAGGAGGAAGAGAGGGAAGAATGAGAAAAAGTGAACCGAGTCTTCGTTTTTGACTTATTTCTAAAGGAATCCGAGGTCAGATCATGATGATTGAACTCGGATCAAAAAGCTTGAATTCATTCTCTGATTGCAGAAGTAGGTCCGAGGTTTCAGATCTGTTGAATCTGCAGTTATTGCAAAATTTTCTGCAATTTTCAATTTGACCTCAATTCGAACACACTCTCCAATTTGTGCTCTACAACGAAATGTTCAGCAATTCAACACTTCGCGCATACGGAAAGTGACTTAAACATGAATCTCAACACCTCAAAACAAATCAAAAACATGTAGAATCCAAATTAAGGATTGAAGTTCTTGGATCAAATAGTCCCCTCGACACTTCCAATGCACACGGTGGTGCTCAAATGGTCAAAAGAGTGCAAATAGGTCATGAACACATTTAAACACTTTAATTCACTTGAACTTCATGCAAATAACTAACTTAACCTCATATCAAGAAATTAAGCAGTGTAAACTCAAAAATAAAGGTTAAGCTTCCTTTTTTCACGTCGCTCTCCACTTGTTATAAGCTCTTTTGCACTTGAAATAATTCGCATGACTTCATGTCATTGTTACCTACAAAACACACAAAAAAAATACTAATCAAATTACTAAAACCTACTAAAAAAAATTAGAAATCATTGGGTTGCCTCCCAACAAGCGCTTCTTTATAGTCATTAGCTTGACTATATCACCTCATTTTTTTCGAGGTTTTGTTAAAGAATAATCCACCATTTTTTGGACATGGTGGATCATTAAATGGTGGCTCAATAGCAAAAGTCACGTATTCTAATGATATGAGAGATGAAAGTAGCTTACCTATCTCAAGTGATTCATAGAGATTACGTTGAATGTGTCACTTGAGTTCTTACCAAAGGAATGTCCGTGTGACCTTCTTGGACAAATAATACCTTTAAAACCTATACTTTCAACACATTTCTCAAGAGGGGTGAAAAATGAGGCACTAATACTCATCTCTTGAGGTTCAACGTTAGTTCCAAAGATATTATCTTGTGAAATGGACATTTCCTCATTGAAACTCAAATTGGATTCATCATTTTCATCGAAATGCAATCCACTTTCACTTGCAACATGCTCACCATTCATGCTAGGGTCATAGTGCATATCATTAGAATAAATAATTTCACACAAATCATGCAATTGGTCTTGTATTCTACCAGAGTGAGAAGCTAATTCATCTAACTTTTTCTCAATCCTAGCAAAACGATCAGAGGTCGCATTAGCTAGCTTTTTTATGGCCAAATCAAATTGATTAGAACATTTTTCTATGGCTAGCTCCCAAGATGCATTAGAATCATTAGCTAATAGTTCACTTTCTAGTTCCCAAAGTAAAGATGCATTAGCTAACCTTTCTATTGCCAATTCCCAAGATGGCTTAGATTCATATTGGACATATTCGGGTTGGTAATCATAAAAACATGAAGAATCACTATATGCATATTGATTATTCTAACCATAAGTATAAGAATTACTTCAATTAGGTCCATTTTGATCAAAATAAGGCTTGTAATGCCCCAATTCATCATAATAACGTTCATTTTGTGCTTGCCTAGTATACAAGTAGCATGATCACCTCCACATAAGTCACAAATCATATGATTAGAATTAAAAGTATTAACATTCCTCTTTTGCTCAATTTCATGTATAAAAGTGTCCATTTGAATTTGTAACATTATAACATCAAGTTTAGCCTTTAAGCACCTAAAGCCATTTTCAAATGACATACCTTCGGTAATTTTTTGGTTACCTCTATTCAAGGAGCTTTGCACGTAATAACGATCCATTGCCGATCTTCCATTTCTCAAGCATTGTCCCCTCAGGTTTTCTACTCTCCTTGAATCCCTAAATATGCTTTTAAAGTAACTTAAAAAACAAGTTTAGTCAAGAAGAATAGATGACTCGACACAAGTGAAAACATACAATTAAAGACTCAACAAACATACAAGACACAACAAAAACAAGAAAAATAAATAAAAATGTCTAAACTAATAAAGTTGTTCTTAACACCGATATTGACAAATCTTCCCCGGCAACGGCGCCAAAAACTTGACGTGCGTGGAGTATACATATACAATAAGTTCATCCACAATCAAGTTTTACATTTATAATTCTTAAATACCCCACACGTGATTATCGCAAGTCTACGAATCGTGAACGAGTATAGGGTATTAAGGGTCGATCCCACAGGGAATAGTGACAATTACCGATGTTTTTCGAACTCCTTGATTATCCAGACTACCATAAACATAAAGGTAATGAAAATAACACTAGAAAGCTCCTAGAGATATGGAATTCCTTACTACTCTTGCAAATGAGATTACCGGTTAAGTGAATGCTATTATCTTGGCTAATTAGGGCGTAATTTCCTAATATATGTGAAACCTACTCTCGTAGTGAATCAACTATACTTGTAGCTAAACCATACCTACTCTCGAGGTTATGAAATTAACTACAAGCTCATTCCTTCTATGAAATTACATGAAACAAGTCACTTAAGCCACATACGAGCACCTCTACTCTCGTGAGTGTACTCCTAGGTTTATCACTTCCTTGAACTAGTGTTAAATTTCAATTCTCATTGCAAACTTAGCACCTTTAGATAATCACAACTAATGGCTGGTTAATCATAATTAGAAAAGCAAAAGTGATAAATAACTTGCTCAAAATAGCATCATCAAGTAACCAAGTAAACATTACTAACAAGATATAGAAAGTTCGTCCATTAACTCTAGGCATAAACTTTAACTAAACATGATAAAAATACAAATCCAAACTTGTATTATAGATAAACATGAAATCAAATACAAAAGAGAAAGTGATAGGAGAGAAGTCACCCTTGTCACATGAGTTTCAAACTCTCCATCTTTGTTCCTCAATCTTCATCCAAATCTAACTACAAATACAAGAAGGATAATCTACACTAACTATACTATACTATCCTAACCAATGAACTAAGGAAATTTTAGTGAAAACTATATTTTTGGTGAGTTTCTCTGGCCTTCCAAAAGTTTTTAAAATGTTCTCCAAAGGCTACTATTTATAGAAGAATTCAAGCTCAAGGTGAGTTGTTAAAGTTGATGTAAATTGCTCCTTGGAATCACCAAAAGATGCATCTTGAATTCTCTATACTTGCTTGCTCAGTTCTAGCTGGATTTCTTGCAGATAAATTGGTCAAAAAGCTTGTGTGAATAGAGCACAAGTTGCAGAGTCGAAATTGGTGATCTGAGGGCAAGATCCGAGGTCGGATCGCTCAAAATACCCCTTGGATCTCATTTTTCTTCATTTTTATCTTCACTGCTCATTAGGATCCGAGGCATGTAACATGGGGATCCGAGCTCAGATCCTTCCCTCGGATGTAGCCTCTGATTACAGAAGTTTATCTGAGGTCGGGTTTAGCACACATCCCAACTCGGATTTACTTGCTCTGTTTTTCGTCCAAATTTAACTGATATTTTCCTGATGATAGAGGCTGAACTAACTCTTGCGTGAAACATCAAAGTTGTAACTATTTGAGTTATCTTTTCAATGTATCAAGAATCATCCAATTTAGAGCTCTTTGGACTGAGAAATGACTAAAATACCCTCGACTGTCAGGGCTCTATTTCAGCTTTCAACATCAGAGTTGTACTTTTGTATTTCAACTTTTTGACTATGAAAATGGCCGAACTGGATTTCGATGTCTTCATATCAAATGTGGATATATCTCTTAGCTTCAAAATGCTTCAAGAATCACCTCAATCTGATACCTATAACTCAGGATATAGTCAAAATACCATAAGGTATCAAAGCTGAAAAACTTTTCTTCTTTTGTTCTTGATTGCATTTCCTCTCTTGCACTTCATATCTTCTTTAAACCACTTCAAACCATCATCAATCATCCAAATATCTTCTCAATTTATGACATTTGATGATTGAATCTTTAAACCTACAAAAACATGAAGTTTTTACCATAAAAATCCATAGAAATGCAATTTCTATCACTTAAACCACAAAATACATATTTTCACTAGAATCCTAGTTAATTAGTTATAAAAGTTGTTAAAACACGCTTAAAACACTCAAAATATACACTTATCAATATTTTAAACTTGATTACCATCCATACCATAATCAAAGTGGTGTTTAAATAACATTGGAGGAAATTGTTTAAGCATATACTTCAATTTCAAGGCATTACTCACAAGATATAAAGATTGTCAAAATGCTATATCCACAACTATCTCATTATTTTCTTAAGGTACATCTTTTGAATGTAACTAATCAAGCATTGCTTTTACTTATTAGCAATGCTTCATAATTAAGGAATTTATAAAATGAGCACATATAGGATAGTCCCCTAATTTTGTGTGCCTTCATTTTATTTTCTATTCCTCAAATTTCAAATTTCCTTTCTCGTTTGAACACTCACAAAGGTATCAAATATTGATCTTTTATCAAATAAGAAAGGAACTTTATATTTGATGAATGGTTACCTAATAATGAGATAAATATCTCTCACCAATCAAAAAGGATAGAAAATAATTCACAAAATTTTAGTATTATAATGAAACTCTTATGGCATCCATAATGGTTGAATAGTCTGCTTTACTTATGCAGTCTACCTGAAATATTATAGTCGATAAATCTAAAATCTTTAAAGATTTATGATTTATGATTTATCAACTCTTTATTTTCTTATAGAGATATATCTCAATCTCTTATGCCAAAATTTAAGGAAATTTCCCAGTGATAAACATACTTGCTGTCAATATAATTATTGTGGTCAAGTGCAGTATATTGCTCAATTCAAAGGATGGTACTGAAAACTTTAGAATTAATAACTTCACTATTTTCAAAATCTACTACTGAATAATGAGGTTCATAATCATACCCAATAGTAATTAATTTGAAAATAGAAATTCTAAAGTAACAAGAAAATAATGTTTTAGAAAAATAACAAATTTTCTTAAAATGAGCAATATTACATCACTTATCTTTATCTAAACATTTTTTAGTTTCTATAAAGAAACTTTTGTTCATTTTTCATATAATCAGAAACTTATTATACTGGTAGCATAAATTGACAGCTTTAGTCAATTCACCAAATATATCACAATTTATAACACTCAACAATTGAGATTTTCTTTTGAATTACTTTCTCTCAAAGTAGAGTATCAAATATCATTCTCTTACAGACAATGTTGGTCTTTATCGCTGTTTGATTTAATGAGAACCAAATTACCTTTCTTTCCATTTCTTCTTTCATGAAGGTTAAGTTTCTCTTATTTCTTAACCTCTTTATCCTTTCTTAATACACATGGTTAAAACAAGTAATTAACCATATATCTTTATATGTATTATAAAGGTTTGAATGGTTAAGAAATTCTGCATGAAAGAATCAGGAATGAAATGCTATAGAAATAACTCAATCTCAATATGATGGGATTTTAATTGATGATATAACAAAATTCTCAAATCTAAGAAATGAGCTAAAATACACTTCAATAGTTAAGTGTCACAAAAGAAAGCCTTCTAATGGTGCTAGTTAAAACTTGCAACAATTTCTTTATGGCTTTCATGCAAGATTTAACTATAAATAATTAGGGTTTGAACCCTAATTTATATGAATATGAGACAAAATGAGCAAAAGTGATGTAAATGGAGCTTGGGTGGAATCCGATGAGGGTATATCTAATGAAGCGGTACGATATTTTTCAGAGCTATTCTCTGAGCCCACGGGCAATGCGACGGACTTGTTGCATGTGATCCCAACCTGTGTCCCAATACAGGAGAATGCTCGCTTGGAGGCTGTGACAGCCCCACCTCCCCCTAAGGCGAACCAAAGGGTTCGGCGGACCGTCTGCCCAGCTCTCGCCGGGACTCAGTCGTTCACTAAAGCAAATCAGAAATAAAACCACTAGAAAGAGCAAACCAAGGATCCAAAACTTAAAAACAAAATTATATACATTGTTATCTCAGAAGGAAGTACAACCGTCGAATATACAAAAGTTCTCAATTCACCATACAACCAGCCCATGCCAAGCACTAGGGCGAGAACCATTACAAAACCAAAGAACTAGACCAAGCTAGTCTATACAGAGCTCTCGTCCTTGCTCGTCTTCCCCTGTTAAGGAAAACAAAACTAAAGGGATGAGCTAAAAGCTCAGTGAGGTTCCAAACACATAAGCAGCAATCCATCCAAAACATTAAATATAGAATTTCAATAATTCAAGTAACATTTACAATGGAAAACGATAATAACACATACATTAAAAGGATACAGGCTCACAAGGAGCCATTTGTTCGTTCGTTCGTTCATTCGTTCGTTCGTTCTCCTGACATTCCCCTTATTCCTCCATTCACTTGAAAATGCATTTTTGTAAGTAAAACCCTCGTTCGTTCGTTCATTTCATTCACCCCCTTCCCAGACATTGGTCGGGCTCCACCAGACTTCAAGGTAATACTCGAGTATACCAAACGTTCACACCCAGGGTCACCATATTGCCCGATCGAGTCCGCTTCTGGCTCGAGTCGATCGGTAACGAAGGGCAGGGCCCAGTTCAGCCAAACGGCTTACATCATTCGCAACTAATGTAGCAATCATTAAAACATTAAAAATTTCACGTTTCATTTAGGTCGAGCGCGGTAAAGTACACGCTCGCCTAGAAAACTCGTTTTGGAAATCCTTGAAAGCACTTAACACATTATCAAACAAGAACACAAGTCATGAAGTCAAAAAATATAGCAAACAAGGAACACTCACCTATTTACGTAAAACAACGTGCAAATATCCTTCCGGATATTACCTCAGTTACCAAGAAAACCTAAGAGTAAATGAGAAAGAATATTACCGTCTATCTAGCACAAACAAATAAGTGAAATCAAAGAAAAACCGGCAAATGATAAGTAAAACGTATAAAGACGCCTTAATAGTGAAAAGAGGATATTTGGATCGGAGGACGAAAATAACTAGGGTTTCATAAACCAAAAACAAAACTAACTCAAGCGGGTTATAAAATGTCCGGCGGAAAACACTTGGACCAAAGACAACTCGGACTCCAACGAGATAGGCTAAAAATATTGTTTTCGGAATCGTTTAGATAGTTCAAAATCACCTCATACCCAAGCAGCTAGTATAAACTAAACGTCATGATAAAATCATGTGAAAAGGAGGACAATACTACCTTACGTTCACACTTAAAACGTCACTTAAAAGTGGTTCACTTGTGGCCGAGAAAACCCTAAATCATACCTCTGTATTTTGGGAAGGAGTAAGTAGCATTTGAAGTGTTAAACTAAAGAGGTATCATGTTTTAAAATGGAAAGCCGGTCATGGTATTGGCCAAACAAAGGTGTACAAGTTCAAATAGAAATTTAGCCCTCGAGCGAAAATTTGGGCAGCACGCCTTTTGTATTTACCTATTTTTCCAGCCATTTATGGCTTCATTGTTTTCCTCAATCAATCACAAAGTCACACACAATATCATTTCATTTCAATAGCCATTCCATAGGCTCAAAGTCATATAAGTACAAAAATTCAAGTGAACAATAAGTGCGGAAATGAGCTTTAGTAAAAGACAGATTTGATAGGGTTTTGCGGAAAGGACACATCCGAGGCTACACTTATCGGATTGGTGTGAAACTTATACCATTTCGAAGCTAAGACAAAGTCCTACAACTTTCATGAAGATCACTTGATCTAATTTCCAGTGTAACCTAATCAAAATCCCAGTTCACAGAACCAGGTTCCAACTAATCGGCTAAGTAACCGTACTACATTTAAATGGTCATATCTCAGGCTACCAAAGTCCGTTTAAGGTGTTCTTGGAGGCGTTGGAAAGCTAAGACAGAGTAATAAAACTTTCATGTTTTGGAAAATGGGTAAATCAGCACGGATCATAGTGAATAGATACGGTCAACTAGATGAACTGTCTAAAACGGATCACTGGAAACATCCTAGGGCAGTGAGGGTATTTTGATCTTTTCATAGGCTAAATTGCTCCGATCGGGTTGAAATTTTGTAGGCTCCTATAAAATATCATTATCTACAACTTTCATGTTTTATGCTAAGCCTAATTCACCCTCTCACATGATGCAATAAAACCGGACAGAATAGGGTTATAATTTTCCAGAAATCTGAAATTTTGGGATTCAATGGAAACTTTCTTCATTTCTTGCCTCAATCCACCACCACAACCTCCTATATAAGCTTAGATACAACATATATCATCCATATAGCAAGTATAGGCAGAAATCATCAAACCCTAACTTACATATATCACCTTTAAAATCATCACGACAACTTGTATCACTACTAATCTAACCAAAACATGAATTATATAACAACTTAAACCAAAATAAAAGAACCAAAGCCATGGGTAGACCTTATACCTCAACAAATGAAGCTTGCAAGAATAATACTTCACCTCCTCTTGGAATTTTTGTTTCCCCTAGCTTCCCAAGTTCACGACTCACACTTTAATCGTTTTAGAATTTTGTTCCTCACTTGGATGGCTCAACTCAAGATGAAGGAAGTTTGTTTCTTGCTCTCTCTTTGTCTCGGCCAAGCAGTAGAAAAATGAAGGGAAATTGAAGCCAACAAGATGATAAAAAGGTTGGACTTAGCTTGGTCAAGGAGCCATAGGGGAGTGACACTTGTCACCACCAAAGCCAACAAAAATTTCTTTTTCTTTCCTTGCATTTTTAGCCCTAAATTTCGGTCAAAGCCAGCTGGAAATAAGGAGATATTTTGCTCAAATATTAATGAGCTTGTATGGTAAGAAAGTGGTGGTCAAGTAGTGTGTTCAATCGGTAGTGCACGGTTCACGTCGGTTCGCACCGTTTTTCCTTAAATCACACGTACTAGGGTTTTTACTTCATTTTCACTAACTTTTTATCATTTCTTCTAATCACATATTATTTCTCACCCAAAAGTCACTCTTAAGCACCAAATTTGATCCTCGCTCCGTACCGGATAATTACACGACGGATACACGAAAAACCCTATTTCACTTCGAATTTAAATCGGAAAGGAAAACCTTAATTTCCTATGATCATTGGCACTTTTTCTAGGGTGATTAAGTAGCAATATGGTATAGAATAATAATTTTCAAATAATTTTCAAATAAAAGGAAATTTTCAAGAAATATGTAAGGAATTTGCAAGTCCTCACACTCTCTCCCCCTTAAGAGAATTTCGTTCTCGAAATTTTACCTTCAGTTGCCTCAAACGAGTCCAGAACTTGTCGGTTGTCTAAAGCATAAACCTTTGCCGGTACACTAGTTCGTTTCCCTCTTTCATTCACTTGTGATTTAGCTCCATCCAGTTGCGGAGTATTTCTTTCACGTGACTGTCTCCTCGGACAGTTGCTAACTTGATGATCGCCACTTCCGCAGATTAAACATTTCCGTCCTTTTCTCCAACAATTGCTTTCGGCATGATTTGCCTTTCCACAGTATCCACTGACCACGTGAGAAGCCATCTTTTGGCTTTCTTGAAAACTTTTCCCAGGTCCGATTTGGCTTTCTTTAGTAGACCTTTCATCTACCGCCCCTAATGTCCATGGTGGGCGGAGTAACGGGTTCACTTTCTGCACTATACGAGGTGTTATTGTTTCACTTAATTCCTCCACTACACTGCCCGATGTACCCCTTTTCCGGGTCTGGGAGGCTTTTATCTGTGCCTTTGCAGTCTCGATTCTTTGAGTTTTCTCAAGGGCCTCCGTAAACGTGTTCACTTGTACCGCCGCTAATGCTTCTTGGATTTCCAAATTTAATCCCTGTATAAACCGTCTTACTTTTCGCCGTTCTGTGGCCACCAATTCAGAAGCAAATTTGGATAGTCTTGTATATTTCGTTTCATATTCGGCCACACTTAGCGTTCCCTGGCGTAACCCAATAAACTCCTCCTCCCTCCTCTCTTGGACTAAAGGAGGGAGGTACTTCTCGTTAAATTTCCTTATGAAATTCGCCCATGTCCATACGGTCTGTTCTCTTTCCCACTTTGCTCTAATCACGTTCCACCATGCTCGGGCCGGTCCCTCAAATTGAAACACAGCAAAGTTCACTTGCCTTTGCTCAGTGTAGTTTGGAGCTGTGAAGATGTTAACCATGGTTTCTACACATTGTTCAGCTAAGTACGGATCGGGCTCTCCAAGGAATTTTGGAGGAGCAAACTTCTGGAACCTTTCAAGAGCCTTGTCTTCTCCGATTTCAGGGTTCTGCGGTTGATTCACGGCCATTTGGCCTTGTTGATCCACCAGTCGTGCCAAGATATTCGTCATCTGTTGCATCGCCGTCACCATTTGGTCTTCGGTTTCGACCCTTGGTCCTTGCTCTTGTTCAACTCTGATTTCCCTTTCTTCTCTTGGCTCCTGGGCTCGCTTAGTCCCACGGCCACGACCTCGTCCTTGACTACGTCTTCCTTCCATATATATTTTTCCCTCTCTTTTCTCTCTTTTTTTTTAAAAAAAAAAATTTAATGAATAAACACAATAAGGTGACTAAAGTAACTAAAATTTAGGGCGTCAAATACCCAAATAAACATATACACACATAACACACCACATAAACATATCAAGGAAATAAATAATCAAATATACAAATACGTCTCAAGTCAGGCAGATATTCATATACACAAATACACAACTGACGGCATGTAGCGACAATATACGGGCGAATCAAAAGAAAAGGGATATATCGTCCCACACCCAATTAGAATAACCCCGTCCGGTCTCTCACGTCACTTTCTATCCGACTCGATGTCCATTAACCTCTTATACTTATTCTAACCAGACAAAGCCTGTTCATATTCCCAAAATGCAAATCTCAAGTACTTAGTACCGTCTCAACTCTGGAGTACTCAGGCACCAGAATCCGAAATAAGATAATTCACCTCTCGAACTGGCCAGTTCCAAGAGTAAACTATCTACAATCGAAATTCCTACCTGACGTACCTATCTATGATCCTTAGATACTACGGAAAGATTTAGGGCCTATAACATTCGTAATTCATAGCTTATGCTCGAACGAGTACTTAATCCTTCATACCTATTCACCACTCAGTCCAGGCTCACTTCGCGCAGAGACCACGCGAAGCAGGCTCTGATACCACCTGTGACAGCCCCACCTCCCCCTAAGGCGAACCAAAGGGTTCGGCGGACCGTCTGCCCAGCTCTCGCCGGGACTCAGTCGTTCACTCAAGCAAATCAGAAATAAAACCACTAGAAAGAGCAAAACAAGGATCGAAAACTTAAAACAAAATTATATACATTGTTATCTCAGAAAGAAGTACAACCGTCGAATATACAAAGGTTCTCAATTCACCATACAACTAGCCCGTGCCAAACACTAGGGCGAGAACCATTACAAAACCAAAGAACTAGACCAAGCTAGTCTATACAGAGCTCTCGTCCTTGCTCGCCTTCCCCTGTTAAGGAAAACAAAACTAAAGGGATGAGCTAAAAGCTCAGGGAGGTTCCGAACACATAAGCAGCAATCCATCCAAAATATTAAATATAGAATTTCAATAATTCAAGTAACATTTACAATGGAAAGCTATAATAACACATACATTAAAAGGATACAGGCTCACAAGGAGCCATTTGTTTGTTCGTTCGTTCATTCGTTCGTTCGTTCTCCTGACATTCCCCTTATTCCTCCATTCACTTGAAAATGCATTTTTGTAAGTAAAACCCTCATTCGTTCGTTCATTCCATTCACCCCCTTCCCAGACATTGGTCGGGCTCCACCAGACTTCAAGGTAATACTCGAGTATACCAAACGTTCACACCCAGGGTCACCATATCGCCCGACCGAGTTCGCTTCTGGCTCGAGTCGATCGGTAACGAAGGGCAGGACCCAGTTCCGCCAAATGGCTTACATCATGCGCAACTAATGTAGCAATCATTAAATCATTGAAAATTTCACGTTTCATTTAGGTCGAACGCGGTAAAGTACACGCTCGCCTAGAAAACTCGTTTTGAAAATCCTTGAAAGCACTTAACACATTATCAAACAAGAACACAAGTCATGAAGTCAAAAAATATAGCAAACAAGGAACACTCACCTATTTACGTAAAATAACGTGCAAATATCCTTCCGGATATTACCTCAGTCACCGAGAAAATCTAAGAGTAAATGAGAAAGAATATTACCGTCTATCTAGTACAAACAAGTAAGTGAAATCAAAGAAAAACAGGCAAATGATAAGTAAAGCGTATAAAGACGCCTTTATAGTGAAAAGGGGATATTTGGATCGGAGGACGAAAATAACTAGGGTTTCATAAATCAAACACAAAACTAACTCAAGCGAGTTATAAAATGTCCGGCAGAAAACACTTGGACCAAAGACAACTCGGACTCCAACGAGATAGGCTAAAAATATTGTTTTCGGAATCGTTTAGATAGTTCAAAATCACCTCATGCCCAAGAAGCTAGTATTGACTAAACGTCATGATAAAATCATGTGAAAAGGAGGACAATACTACCTTACGTTCACACTTAAACGTCACTTAAAAGTGGTTCACTTGTGGCCGAGAAAACTCTAAATCATACCTCTATATTTTGGGAAGGAGTAAGTAGCATTTGAAGTGTTAAACTAAAGAGGTATCATGTTTTAAAATGGAAAGCCGGTCATGGTATTGGCCAAACAAAAGTATACAAGTTCAAATAGAAACTTAGCCCTCGAGCGAAAATTTGGACAGCACGCCCTTTGTATTTACCTATTTTTCCAGCCATTTATGGCTTCGTTGTTATCCTCAATCAATCACAAAGTCACACACAATATCATCTCATTTCAATAGCCATTCCATAGGCTCAAAGTCATATAAGTACAAAAATTCAAGTGAACAATAAGTGCGGAAATGAGCTTTAGTAAAAGACAGATTTGATAGGGTTTTGCGGAAAGGACACATCCGAGGCTACACTTATAGGATTGGTGTGCAACTTATACCATTTCGAAGTTAAGACGAAGTCCTACAATTTTCGTGAAGATCACTTGGTCTAATGTCCAGTGTAACCTAATCAAATTCCCAGTTCACAGAACCAGGTTCGAACTAATCGGCTAAGTAACAGTACTACATTTAAATGGTCATATCTCGGGCTACCAAAGTCCGTTTAAGGTGTTCTTAGAGGCGTTGGAAAGCTAAGAAAGAGTACTAAAACTTTCATGTTTTGGTAAATGGCTAAATCAGCACAGATCATAGTGAATAGACACGGTCAACTAGATGAACTGTCTAAAACGGATCACTGGAAACATCCTAGGGCAGTGAGGGTATTTTGTTCTTTTTACAGGCTACGTTGCTCCGATCGGGCTGGAATTTTGTAGGAACCTAAAAAATATCATTCTCTACAACTTTCATGTTTTATATTAAGCCTAATTCGGCCTCTAACATGATGCAATAAAACCGGACAAAATAGGGCTATAATTTTCCAGAAATCTGGAATTTTGGGATTCAATGGAAACTTTCTTCATTTCTTGCCTCAATCCACCACCACAACCTCCTATATAAGCTTAGATACAACATATATCATCCATATAGTAAGTATAGGCAGAAATCACCAAACCCTAACTTACATATATCACCTTTAAAATCATCACAACAACTTGTATCACTACTAATCTAACCAAAACATGAATTATATAACAACGTAAACCAAAATAAAAGAACCAAAGCCATGGGTAGACCTTATACCTCAACAAATGAAGCTTGCAAGAATAATACTTCACCTCCTCTTGAAATTTTTGTTTCCCCTAACTTACCAAGTTCACAACTCACACTTTAATCGGTTTAGAATTTTGTTCCTCACTTGGATGGCTCAACTCAAGATGAAGGAAGTTTGTTTCTTGCTCTCTCTTTGTCTCGGCCGAGTAGCAGAAAAATGAAGGGAAATTGAAGCCAACAAGATGATAAGAAGGTTGGACTTAGCTTGGTCAAGGAGCCATAGGGGAGTGACACTTGTCACCACCAAAGCCAACAAAAATTTCTTTTTCTTTCCTTGCATTTTTAGCCCTAAATTTCGGTCAAAGCCAGCTGGAAATAAGGAGATATTGTGCTCAAATATTAATGAGCTTGTATGGTAAGAAAGTGGTGGTCAGGCGGTGTGTTCAATCGGTAGTGCACGGTTCACGTCGGTTCGCATCGTTTTTCCTTAAATCACATGTACTAGGGTTTTTACTTCCTTTTCACTAACTTTTTATCATTTCTTCTAATCACATATTATTTCTCACCCAAAATTCACTCTTAAGCACCAAATTTGATCCTCGCTCCGTACCGGATAATTACACGACGGATACACGAAAAACCCTATTTCACTTCGAATTTAAATCGGAAAGGAAAACCTTAATTTCCTATGATCATTGGCACTTTTTCTAGGGTGATTAAGTAGCAATATGGTATAGAATAATAATTTTCAAATAATTTTCAAATAAAAGGAAATTTTCAAGAAATATGTAAGGAATTTGCAAGAAAGGAAGACAAGTTATTCAAAATTTACTAGTCTATCATGGCATTTATTAAGGATTACAAATATATGACATGTGTTCTTATATTTGAATGCATTATAAATTATTTAACAAAACTAGTCTTTCTTTCCTTTGGATCTACCAACATTACTGATGTGCGACGGATCTAGACGAACACCAAGTTGGGATGATTTGCGGAACTTTGACCCTTCTAGAATCACAAGCCACGAACTAAGGAGAATCCTTAACCCAAGACTAGCGAATTTAGTGAACCAAAAGTATAGATAGTAGAACGCCACAATCAAGGAGACTACTTGATTGATAAGTTCAATGAACAGCTTGAGATTGATTCTCAAGTATTCAAAGGAAATTCTCTTGAGGCAAGAGAGAGTGAAATAACTCACATATATTTTATAAAATCTGAATTGTCTTTAATGAATGAAAACCTAGGCTATATATAGCCTTACAGGACTCAAACCCTAGAATGTCCAATGGACGACCTTGCCCTTCATTTAGGGTGAAAATATCTAACTACTAATGGACTAAAATTAAGACTCTAAATTCGGCCAAAGTGAAGGATAAATTGACCGAAATTATTAATGCTAACAAACAACTAATAATGGTAATTAAAACCCTAATTAGCAAGCTAGTACACCATGAACTAGTCTTCATTTGGCTCTTCCATTTGAAGGAAAGTGTAGAGAGTAGTTTCTCCATTATGTAATCCTTCAATGGTCCTCAAGTCATCACCAACTCGTTCTTGAATCGTGCAAACAAGAGCTTGAAGTGAATCTTGAATTCTCCTAGCACGCGCTCTTGTAATTGGACCACTGGGTATTTGCATGACCTGAGCACTAGAAGTTTGAGCAGCCATGAGCCCCTCCTCATTAATTTGTCTGATTAAAAAGATACAAAGACAGATCTGAAGATTTAGTTTGAAAATTTACAATTCAAAAGCACCTTTTTTTTAAGGTAAGCCTAAAAAAAGACAATAGGAAACCTGAACATGTGAAAAGGGGAAAAACAGAAAATAAGAAATAGTATTTAGACGAAAGATAACCTTAAAGAAATCAATATAAAGTTTGATATTATGTTGATTTACATCAGTTAAAGATATTATCAAGTCTGTAGATCTTAATTGAGCTAGTGAAATGAATAAGTAATATTTCAAGATTTTGTCAAACATGGTAAACATCTAGGCCAAAAATAATTTATAACAAGGAGCAAAGAAGTTAGTTCCATAAGCTTACATAGTGAATTTATACATTCATTTGATGCATATATGGAATTAGCTTACGTATTCCTGAGTAAAATAATTTTGAAAACACCTCTCAGTATACAAAGTGCTGTGTTATTTTTTACCTTCTTTGATTTGTTGGGAACATTGTTACTAAGATAACGGGCATGCATTAGGGAATGTATAAAATGAAATATAATACGTACTTGTACCATACAAAATTTTTTCGTTCAAAAGTGCAATTAAAAGTTGAATCTAAAATATGAGTTTGGTAAAATGACATATATAAATTCATACGTGAAGAGTAGGAGTATATCTAAATGTTATGAAATTAAAAGCACGGGTAAAATTACTACAATTTTTAAGAGTTATACTACATTAAACCACTTTTAATTCTTATTCTTGTGTATCGGAATTAAAGTTATTAAAACTTTATCACTTTATTATGTTCATATGTAGAAATCCATAGTAATTATCAATAGAAGATATGTCACTATTGTTACAAAAATTTGAAAATTTTCTCAAAATTTAAAGTATAGTTCGAAAAGCATGATATATTTAAAAATTTATTACGTAGTTTATAAGTTTATGTTAAAAGTATGAGTAGTTTTTAGAACATTTCTTTTTTTTTTAGTTTTTAGAATTTTTTTGAAATGTATAATATACGAAACCTATTTCGAATTATACAAAGGGGTTGCATTATATAGTTACTTCTTAATTAGTTTGGGAACTGTGAAGAGCAAGGAATGAGGCTGGAAGGACAGTGAGCACGGATGCACAAATTTGTCATAAAGTTTCAATGCTTTTGCCCTAAATTTCTATAGCTAACACCTTTACAAAAATTTAAAACTCAAGATAATCAACATCTGCACAAGGGTTTGGTCTCGAGACTAAGGGCCTATAGACAAAAGTCTAGATTGCTAATAGTAGAAATTCCCCCCATTCTATACTGCTGTTGAATGTGGATTAACCTCTCCTGGAAAGTCCCTGATTATCAGGAGATGGCAATGGCAACTTGCTTGATTGCATTCTCCTCCTTCTATGGCTATGGCACATATATGGAGGTCAAAGTTGAGGCTTTGCTTGAAGGTGTTCAATTATGCATTTCCTATGGTTTCCAAGTGGTCAACTCGACTCTACCCATTTGATTCTTCAAGATCACCTACATTTGATCTTTTTCAAAGCTTTCCTCAACTGGTGGGGGACTATTAGGTGCATCTTCAGCAAATTGCAACTCCACAACTGGCTCAGCTGGGATTTGAATCTCAGGGTTTTCATGTGGCGGAAGAGGGGCGGGTATTGGTACCTGGAACTCAACAATTTGACGGAACCTTGTATGGCACCAACAGGCAGCGCAAATGAGAGCTTCAGGTGTTCCAACCTCTCCAGTAGCGATAAATTCCTGGCAACCATCAACAACAAACATTTATAAATGTGCAGCATGATTGTAAAAGCATTGCATATACGTCACAAAAATCACAGATCCATCACGAATGGGAAGATTGTTTGCTGCTATTAGAATATGAATAACAACACTCTATCAAACATAGTTGATTAGCTGTGATTATATATATAAGGGTGTAACAGTGTCAAACATAGCTTAACCTTGCATATTCAAGAAAACAAAGAAGAGGTGATTTTGGTAAAACACAATGTTGCAACATTTATTTGGCTTACTAGGCATAAGCATCCGAAAAAATTTATTACTCTCATATTAAACATGTCGCATTCCTGCCATGAAGTGATAACTAAAACTAAATGAGATTATGTGAATATAAATCTTTAATGGATTGGTTTCATATTCATGACTCAGCATTTGAATTTAAATTTCTTTTACCCTATAAGATCAAGGTATAATAAAAGTGTCATTGTTATTCAAGGCCTATGCTAATAACTGGTGTTGAGTAACTATATAGCAAACACTAAAGGTTTTTTTAAATTATTGTTTACGAAAAATATGAACTTTTGCGCAAGAAAGGCATTTATTAAGGTTTACAAATCTATGACATGTGTTCTTATACTTGAATGCATTATAAATTATTTAACAAAACTAGTCTTTCTTTCCTTTCATGGAACTACGAGAATTTGTCTAATTTAAAAGATACAAAGACAGATCTGAAGCTTTAGATTGAAAATTGACAATTTAAAAGCGCCTTTTTCTTAAGACAAGCCTAAAATACGACAATAGGAAACCTGAATATGTGAAAAAGGGGAAAATTAAGCAAGAAAATAAGAAATTGTAAATCAAAATTAGTATTTAGACAAAAGATAACCATAAGGAAATCAATATAAAGTTTGATATTATGTTGATCTACAACATTAAAAAGATATTATCAAGTCTATAGATTCTAATTGAAATAGTGAAATGAACAAGTAATTTTTCAGGATTTTGTCAGACATTGTAAACATGCAAACCAAAAGTAATTTATAACAAGGAGCAAAGAAGTTAGTTCCATAAACTTAAAACGGTGAAGTTAGACGTTCATTTGACGCGTATATGGACATTAGCTTTCGTTTTCCCGAGTAAAAAGAAATTTGGAAACGCCTCTCAGCATACAAAGTGTTGTTTTATATTTTACCTTCTTTGATTTGTTGGGAACATAGTTACTAAGATATCGGGCATGTATAAAATGAAATATAATACGAACTTGTGTCGTACAAAATTATTTTGTTCAAAAGTACAATTAAAAGTTCAATGTGAAAATATGAGTTTGGTAAAATCACATACATAAAATCATGCGTGAAGAGTAGGAATATAGCTAAAAGTAATGAAATTAAAAGTACAGGTAAAATTACTACAATTTTTAAGAATTATGCTACATTGAGCCACTTTTAATTCTTATTCTTGTGTATCAGAAATTAAATTTATTAAAACTTTATCACTTTATTATGTTCATATGTGGAAATCTATTGTTATTATGTGACGACCCTCCCTCCCCCTAAGGCGAACCAAAGAGATTGGTGGGCCGCCTTCAAAACTCTCATCAGGATTCAATCACTAACTTACTCACAAACCTTGGTTACAAGTGCAACCACCTCAAAAGCAAGAATCACATTTCCAAGTGACATTAACAAGAACCATTCTTCAACAAATACATTAGATAGTGATCACTTCAATCTTAAGATACATCACTAGCTCAAAATTACAATCACTTCAATCTTAAGATATATCACTAGCTCAAAATTACAAAAGTCGAGTTTTCAAACTTACAAGTCATAAACAAAACTAGAGAGTTGATATTATTACACAAAAGCAAAAGATTTAGACAAAACTCGGCTCTTCGCAATCAATTGCCCAAATTCCTGCACCCTAACAAACTAAAAGGGTCAGTTTTCGCTCAATGAGGTTCCAAGAAGGTCATGCAATCAATAATATAATACACAAGCCACAAAGAATGTACCACCATCAGATAGAGCAATTACACTTCAATTAAGCAGTAACACATTCATTTAAAAGGATACGGGCCTCTCATGAACTTGTTCAAGTAGCTTAATCAAAATTCAAGATTTCCGTCAAGATTTCCGTTGACATCCCTTTAACTTTATTCCATAATATTATCAAGTAATTTACTGTTTCACGTCATTCTCCAATCACCGTTCAACCCCCTACCGGACCTGCACGTGAAATTCAAGAAGGGTAATAGTCGAGTATATTGGTTCCAAATCAAGTTCAGGAACTCAAGTACAGGTTCCAATTCAAATTCAAGTGACAAGAGCCATGATTCATAAATCTCATCAATCAAACCCTTGCTGGTTCGACTCGACCAACTAGCTAATGGAGTTTGGGGCTCCAAGCACGCAATGGAGTCGAATGGATAACAACCCAAATGACCATCAAGTCAAGTATAAGTAAAGCAATTCATTTAATACAAATATCAGGAATCTAACCATGAAGGGTCCTGTATGATAAGGTACATCCTTGCACAAACAATATCAATTCAACGGCAAGTATCTCAACCAAGCAAACATATCATTCAAGCAAGGAAATATGGCACATAAACACTTCACAAGCACTTAGAACACTCACACTTAAAGTAAAGTTCAAATGTCCGTCTCGGGTGCAACTTTGGGCTCACTTCCAAGTCCTAGAAGCAAATAACTAGAGTACAATAAGATCTACTACTCCAAGCCACACATTTAAACGAAAATACTTCGAAGTCCCAACTAAGAAATCTCAAGTTTTTAGATTTTTCTCACTCACAAACTCTCCCCAAAATGCATAGTTTCTTGTTCAATTCAAGGGGGAAATCCATGTACATGTTAGGTCAATGATTCAAAGAAAAGGTAGTGCGAAAATATTTCATTTTCATCGACAAATTAGGGCTTAAAACTGCCCAAAATAGTTTTGTTTCTAGGCCGGAAATCCAGCACTTAAAACAGAGAAAAGTGAGGTTTTTCACCTCTTAGACTTATCATATTTCGCTCAAATCCATCAGCCATGTTAATCAAGTGTACAAGGCATTAATATAACAATTTCACCCCACAACTTCAAGAGAAAAGCTGCATAAAACCTCTCTCCCTCTCTCTTCAGCCAACTTGAGCAGAATTTCAGCCAAGAAAACAGTGAGAAAATGGAGTTTAAACCACTTAAAGTCCATGATTTTGGTTCAAATCCAATGCACACTTGTAATTTAAAGTCTTATAGAGTGCTTCAAGAAAAATTTAGTTTAAAATGATCATGAAAAATTTAAAATCCAAGCTGAAATTTCCAGTCCCTATTTTCGGCCAGCAAACAGAAATTTTTCCCAAAATTTTTTCCAATATTTATCCAACTAATCACTCAATTTTTAACCAAAAATTTCTAACAAATCCACAAGGCTTCATCCCCATCTAGATATATATAACTATAAATCTTAACAAGTAAAGCCACCAAATTTACATATAAACATCCAAACCCTAAGTTGTCATCTCAAGAAGTCAAGCATCAAATTCAAAATCAACAACTTGGGAAACTTCTAGGATTCACCACAAGTTCTAGTCTTTAAACCCACAAGATCAACTTATCTTAAACATAAGAAAAAAAAGGTAATCTAGCATGTTTACCTCTTTGTTCCACCAAACAAGATGAAATAAACCCACAAACCCACCAAATCTTCTTCCTTCCAAGTTTAAACCAAGGATAAGTGAAGTAATCAAAGTCTTCCCTTCCTTTTTCCCACAATTCTAGGCAAAATTGGAACTTGAGTTGGACCCCTTTTCTTCCTAAGAGTTCTCGGCCTCTCTCTCTCTCTCTCTCTCGTGGAAGACAAGAAATTGAAAATGAAAAGAAAAGAGCTTGGTAGGTGAAGTCTTATAAAGGACTTGGTTCCTAGTGTGCCACTTGTCCAATTCTCATGATGTCTTGCACCAAATATCTTTTTCCCCAAAAATTTCTTTTTTTGCACTAAGACTCCCTCTTTTCACTAAAGTTTCCTAACACACCTCACTTAAAGTCATAGTCACCCCACTTACTAACCTCCACATGTAACAATTAAAAAAGATCATTAAGACTAAAAATCATTGTCAAATCATTTTTTTTTTAGAAAAATTGACTTTTTTATTTATTTAATGCATCAAACAAAAGAGCCAGAACTACAAAGTTTCCCCACCACGCCTTACTATCACACTTGCCCCTCTTAGCCTCCTAACCGATGACATGCCCAACCTGTCAAGACGAACCTCCCCTCTTGCCAACTTTGGGAACGTGTGAATGTGTTCATAGATAACACAAGGCTGATGCTGATGAGAGACACCCACATTGGCAAGAATATCTGCCACTCGGTTCGCTTCTCTGAAGCAATGAGAAATTCGTGCTACGTCCGCTACCAGCTCCCAGATTTGATCCACCTCGTTCTAGATCCGCCACGGGCACCTGAAACGACGCTGAAGTATTCCCACCAATACCTGGGAATTTGATTGAATCTCCACATTGGCGAACCCCCTCTCCACACACAACTGAAGTCCAGTTAGCAAAGCAAGGGCCTCCGCGTGCAAGCTCAACCTTTTACCAAAGAACGCCGAGAAAGCCACTATAGGCCTTCCTAAAGAATCTCGCAAGACCCCGCCGCCGCCACTCCATCTAGGGTTGCCCTTGGAACAGCCATCTGTGTTCAGCGTTAGGCAACCCGTCTCTTTTGCCCTCCACCTCGCGATCTCCACTCTAATGCCGCCGCCTTGTTGCCCAGACCAGTCATATAGCTGAGAAAAAGAGACCCACCCCAACTTGATATTAAAGTGATTCTCCAAACCTGACGTGATATTTGAGATAACGCCTTGGCAGATATTAGCCGGTTGCATCCTGGTACCTTCGAAAACTGCTCCGTTCCTCGCCCTCCAAATGTGCTAGCAAATGAAACTAGGCATTATTGTGAATAAAAGTCGCCTTTTCTCTGCCCTCGGTGGTGACATCCACCAAGCCACTACCCTAGCCCTCAGTGATGACCCTACCTGCGTAAGCCCACACATGCTAGCAAAGTAGTTCCATACCGCTTTAGCAATCTGTCCCTCAGAAAAAACATGCTCCACCGTCTCTATTGCTCCATTGGGACAACACAAACATTTTGAAGGCATCTGAAACCCCATCCTGCACAAGACGTCGGGGAATGGCAACCTCCCACACAGCAACCGCAGTATGAAGACGGATATTTTCGACGGGATTCGACGATGCCAGATTTGGGAATGTACGAACAACGAGTTGCGGGCTTGGCGTACCTCCTCGAAAGCCAATGCAAGAGTGAATTTGCCAGACGACGTCAAACTCCATATGAGCTCATCTGCACGCCCTCCTCGGGGGACGGAGTGGAGCAATACAGAAGGAAGTAAATCCAGGGGAGGACTCGCGATAATAGATGGGTACTCCATTTCCCATTCATAATGAAATCTTTGAACGAGAGAGCAGGGATCACCGTAGCTTTGAGGAACAGTGCACCATTCCCCAGCCAATTATCGTACCAGAAATGACATGAGCCACCATCCTGGACCTGCCAGATTAGAGAAAACTCTACTTACCTGCTAATGTTTAGCATTTTCCTCCAAGTACCGGAGGCGCATCTACTCAGTTGAACCTGGCACTGGTGAAGGTCTCTACAATACTTAGCCAGCATAAATCTCACCCAGAGTGATGACCCAGCCCGAAACTGCCACCATAGCTTGCAAGAGAAGGCCTTATAAATATCACGTAACCGTCTAAGGCTCACTCCGCCCTCCTCAACCGGATAGCATAAATGAGACCAGCCAATCCAATGATACTTCATTTCGTCATCTGAAGCATCCCATAGGAAGTTGGCACAGACCTTTTCCAGTAGTTTGAACACCGAGGCCGGTAATACCGCAGCCAATAGCAAGTGCACTGGAATCGATATCAACACATGCTTGATCAAAGTTAGCTTTCCCCCCGTAGAGAGAAGCTTTAATTTCTAGGACATAATTCTTTGCACGAGCGCCTGACCTATCTCTCCCATATATGATGCCTTACACCGTCCGATATATAGTGGAAATCCAAGGTATCGAAATGGGAAAGCCCGTCGTGAGAAACGCGTGACCCTCTCAATCACCCTTTGACGGGATTTTTATATCAATGTAAGTTTAAATCCGATTTTTATACCCGTTAACTGCAAGTATACAGGCCGAAACTGTAATGTAGGGTATGTATCGGGTCGATCCCACGAGGAGCAATTTAAACAATTACTAAGCCCTTGTTTTCTCTATTATTTAGACTATTGAATGAATTTGAGCAGAGAAATCATTTTACAAATGTCTACAAATCTATTCTGCAATTCTAATTTAATAATTGCTAATTGCTAATGGAGAAATTTCACTCAAGAATGGATCTAGGGATATAGATTCCACTTATGGTATAAACAATACAAATGAATGGATTTACCTCTTGTTATTATTCTTGTTTAACCAGAGATTCATTTCCAAAATTACCAAGTCTCATTCTCATGATGAAATGGCCTAGAGTAGTTTAGTTTTCCCTATTTTCATGGTGAAATACTAATTCTACTCTGTTTTCTTTCATGAAATGCTAAGTAATCCACTTAAGTGTATCTCTATTTTCATGAACATACAACTTAAGCTCTACTCATGTTTTGCCATTGCTGCTATCAATTCTCATTGAATAATAACAACTATAAGCATGCTATTGGTGATCAATCAATAACAAGTAATAACCACTACATAAATAGACAAGTTAATTCAAGATTTAACAAGAGTAAATCACATTCAATTCATGTCATATAGCCATAAGCTTCATCTACTCCCTAGATAAAGAAGTTTAGCTACTCATGAATGATATAACAATCAAACTCACAAGTTTATTAATGCAAAACATCCTAAAGTACAAGTACAAGAAAAATAAAAGAAAGCTTAGCCAATTGATGGTGAAACCCTCCAATTTCTGCTATATTCTTGCACAAGATGATTACAAGTGAAAACTCCAAAATGCTTCTCCAAGAACTCCTAGCTAGAGAGAAACTAGTTACAAGAAGGAAAACTAGCTACGTATGGTTCTCTATGCTTCTCCCCTGTGTTTATGCATAAAATGTGGTAGAAAGTCTATTCCTCTCACTTCATAATTTCCTCCACTCAGATTTTGTAAAAAGAAGTCAAAGATATGATGTTTCCTTTTGTCTACAACTCATTTGGTCTTCCCTTTTGTTGTAGAAGCATGTGCCACCGATTTCTGTCCCTCAAAATAGTTGGAAAAGTTGTGAGAAAGGTAAAGAAAAACGGTTGTGTCACTTGCTGAAGAGAGAGGCAGATCCGAGCCTCAGATCCGAGGGGTATCCGAGCTCGGATCATTTGTCCTCGGATACACTGCTCCAGAAGTATAGACGAGGGCTCGGATCGCCCCTTGTTCACACGGATCCGATCTCGGATCCGTGTTGATCAAATTTCCAGTTTTTCATTTCTTTCCTTTTTCTACATTTTTTCTCCCAATTTCTTTTGTACTTTGTACTCCGGATGATCCTTACATTTCTTTCAACTCGTGCATGAATTTCATACATCAATAACCTTCACAATTTCACAAAATCAACGCATTAATCCACTCATTTATCAAATTTTGAACACTTAAACAATATTTAAGCAATTATCACCAAAAGAGTTCAAATATGGCTTTAATCTTCTCAAAACATACCAAAAGTTCATACCAATTTTGTACAAAATATATGTTAAATATTCACTTATCACCCTTCTGCGAGCGGACGACAGTGACGAATGAACTAGATATCCGCATTTGTGAGCATTCAGCAGCTGCCCTGACAACCGTTGATACTCCCCCAAGACTTGCATAATAGCTTTTAACGCAGCAGTAGACCCATTCGAGAAAATTATCACATCGTCTGCAAAAGCTAGGTGTGTCACCGTAGGACAACCCCTTGGGACCCGAAAGCCCACGAAACCCACTTGTCAAGTCAAGTTATTTAAACCCCGTGATAACACCTCCGCCCCAATAACAAACAGCATCGGGGATAAGGGATCCCCTTGTCTTAAGCCCCTGCTAGATTTAAAAAACCCGTGTGACACCCCATTGATAATAATCAAAAACCAGACATTCGTTAGCAGTCTCCACACCATATCTATGAACCGCTCCCCAAATCCAAACTTCCGCAAAACATGAATCACATGGGTCCAAGACATCCGGTCATACGCCTTTGCCATGTCCAACTTCAACGCTACATTGCCTCCCCGTGCCTTCTTGCCAATGCCTGTGATCAGCTCCTAGGCTAGTAAATAATTATCTGTGATGTTCCGCCCTTTAACAAAACCTGTCTGCTGAGGAGAGATAATTTTCGGCAAAACGGGGCTACCCGTTCCACCAGGATCCTGGATACTAGTTTATTGAAAAAATTGCAAAGACTAATAGGCCTAAACTTAGAAAAATCCTGGGGATTCGGATCTTTGGGAATCAGAACAATGGAGGTAGAAGTGATAAACCGGGGAAACTCTGCATCACAGAAGAAGCTCACTATGGCCTTGTGAACATCCTGAGCAATGATGTCCCAAACGAAGGTGAAGAACTTCCCGGTGAAGCCATCCGGCCCCGCGGCACTCTCCCCATCCATTGCGAACACCACACGCCTAACTTCTTCCAAGGTCGGAACCTCCTCCAAGATCATATTGTCCTCCCCCATAATCAAGGATGGAATTAAACCTAGCAACCCATCCAAATTTGAACTAGTATCACCAGCAAATAGGTTAGAGAAATATTCAATTGCCTCTGTTGCTATTCCATCATTGTCCTCCACCCACACTCCATTGGTCCTCTTAACTCTGTGGATCATTCCTTGCACCCTCCGCTGCTTAACCACCGCATGGAAGTACTTGGAATTTCGGTCCCCACTACGAAGCCAGGTCACTCTAGCCTTCTGACGCCAATGCTGCTCTTCCACTACTAGAGCCCGTCTTAACTCCGCATGGGCCTTATTGAGCTCCACCTGTGCCCCTTCAGAGTCCTCATGCACCATTGCACCCTCGGCCCTCAATAACCCGCCCTTGGCCTCTTTTACCGCATCAAAGATATTACCAAAGGACTATTTACTCCACCCTTGAATACCCTTTCGAGCCGCCAATAGTTTTGAGCATAGAATCCGGAAGGGGGATCCCTGCACTTCCATATTCCAAGCCTGTCGAATCACTTCCATCAAATCTGGTCTTGTGGTCCATACATTTAAGAAACGGAATAGCCGCGGTTTATTGTCCCTTCTGGAAGCAAACGAGATCTTTAGCGGGGAATGATCCGATGGATGTCTGGCCAGGTGGACGATCGAGATCGCCGAGGCTACACCCAGACACTCTTCATTGAGTATTAATCTATCGAACCGTTTCCATATCTGCGCTCGTCCTCTCCTATTGTTGCTCCATGTGAAGCTCGGCCCCGAAAATCCAGCATCAAAAACCCCTGCCTCTTCCATGAATGACAGGAACTCCATGCCTTCAGACACGACGAAAGGCCGGCCTCCTCATTTTTCGTGAGGGGCCGTTATGACATTGAAATCTCCCCCCAATGCACCAAGGCGTGGCCACAGGTTTATCCCCAAGTAACTGGCTCCATAAATCACGACGTTCCTCCACTGAACACTTCGCGTGGACAAAAGAAAAAAGCAAAGGACCCGACAACCACGGGTGTTGTACAGACAACAAAATATGCTGACTAGAATTTCCAACTACCAAACAACTAAAAGGATGACTAAAGAAAACCCAGAGGTCCCCCGTCAGGTTAACCACTATCGAATCAAAAGATAGCCGCATGCGAATGTAATCACTATGAGAGATGTGCATTTTTGGCTCTGATATAGCCACAAACTGAACACCATGCAATCGTACTAATTTAATCAACCTATACATATTTGGTCTCCTAAATACTCCCCTAATATTTCATATAAGCACATTAATCATGATGGAGAGCCTGGAAAGAGTTATGAGTAATTGTTACTGACTTGAGCTGCCTATCGGATAGAAAATGAATCCGAGCCCCCCGTCCCCTGGGCATTTTGAACCCCATACCACCGTCGCCGGGGTGATCAATGTTTAGCTCCACCACCAATGATGCTGAACTGGTTTCAGGCACAACAACCATCCTTGGCGACAAATTACCCGCTACCTGGGGTAAATCAGTAGGCCGAGTGTCGTCCATATCTTCATGCTCCTCTTGTTCGAACTCCAACTCCCTGTCTTCGAATAATCTCGGGGTGCCTTCATGCCCCTGTGTTTCACCGCCATGGATTTGCACCTGATCAGCCTGCTGACTCCTCCCCTGGACAACCAGCCTAGCTCCCTCACCTGTCTCGTTTGCTATCCGCACCACCTCTTGCTTGTTTGGCAGGGCGGACGTATCCTCCTCATGCCCATTTACCTCCTCAACTTCGCTTTCCTCAGAGGACACGAACTCCTGATTCAATTCTTCTTCACTTCTTGTTGCTGCCTGACCCGCGATTGCCTTCTGCACTGGTGGAGGGAACTCCACTTGACCTCGTGCGTCGTAAATATCCTGCCGTCTGATCACCATCTCCCGAACCTGCTGCAGCTGTGATTGGTTCTGGTCAGCGGCATCAGCGGCCAGGGGAAGTTGCCGCACTTGATCCCGTAGCCCCTCTTGGATCAGCGCTGTTGCCACAACAACAGGCTGCTCTTGGCCTTGGGCAATTGAGGGAGGTGCCACGACTGGACCTTGCTGCACCAGGCGTGCATTCTCTCTTTGTTTCCCTGACCCCTGCTCCACCGACTTCCTCTTACAATTAGTCACCGAGTGTCCCAGTCTCCAACACCCAGAACAGTACGCTGGTAATTCATCAGGGACAATGTTTTGCCAGAAATCAGTTGCACCTTCCACCGCTACCCAAACCCTCGGACATAGCGGCATCAGCAGATCCACTTCCACGCACACCCTCGCCACACTCGGCCGCATACCAGCAGCCGTCGCTGCATCTAAGAATAATGGCTTCCCCACTTGACTAACGATGGAGAACAGCGAGTGTTTGTCGAAGAAGTGACCTGGTAGAGACGAAAACAAAAACCATACTGGAGCTAATGAGGATTCCTTGTGGACGTGGACATCCGTTGTCCAACGAAATACACGCATTGGATATTTACCCATTTGCCAAATCCCTCTCGTCCAGATTCTGGTGAAGTCTGGTTCGGCCGAACACCGCAGCAACACGTGACGGTAATCCAAGAGCCCAACAACAACATGGTCCTTCAAGTTTAGCGTTGTGAAGAACCTCTTTATCTCCTCCGGAGCTGGCCGACCATGGGAGAATTTCCCACCAGTGTCCACCGATAAGGAGCAGCAAGTTTCTCCATATCTGTTTTGGTGAATATTACCGCTGCCTCACCTTTGTAGGGCGTCGTTGGGTGGAGTTGTATAGGCGAATCATCTGGTTGAGTAAAAAGCTGCGAGAAAGACTTTCATGCGGATGGCGAGCCTCCATGCCCCTCAGCCGTTGGCCGAAGGGCAGCCATGGGGAGGCTAGCAACGGCAACCCTAATGCAGGTTGCGAAAATCTCTCTTCCAGAAAGCTATCGGCAACCCTAACGCAGGGGGCTTACAAATTAGTTAAGGGTCACATCTGTCAAATCATTAAACAAATAAATAAGTAATTAAATGAATAAAATGCAATGTAGTTAAAACGAGTAAAATGTGAAAAGTTTTCGAGTCCTCACAAATTATCAATAGAAGATATTTCACTATTGTTACACAAATTTTAAAATTTTCTCAAAAATTAAAGTATAGTTCAAAAAGCATGATATACTAAAATATTTATTACATAGTTTATAAGTTTATGTGAAAAGTATTAGTAGCTTTTTAGAACATTTCTTTTTTTTTATAACTTTTTTTGAAATGTATAAAATACGAAACCTCTTTCGAATTATACATAGAGGCAGTGCATTATACAGTTACTTCTTAACTAGGTTGGGAACTGTGAAGAGCAAGGAATAAGGTTGGAAGGACAGTGAGCGTAGAAGCACAAATTTGTCATAAAGTTTCAATGCTTTTGCCCTCAATTTCTATAGCTAACTCCTTCACAAAAATTTAAAACTCAAGATAATCAACATCTGCACAAGGGTTTGGTCTCGAGACTAAGGGCCTGTAAACAAAAGTTTAGATTGCTGATAGTAGAAATTCCCCTTATTCTATACTGCGTGTTGAATGTGGATGAACCTCTCTTGGGAAGCCCCTGATTATCAGGAGATGACATGGCCACTTGCTTGATTGCATTCTCCTTTTTCTATGGCTATGGCACATATAGGGAGGTCGAAGTTGAGGCTTTGCTTGAAGGTGTTCAATTATGCATTTCCCATGGTTTCGAAGTGGTCAACTCGACTCTACCCAATCTAGTGTTAGATTTACTTTCTCCCGCTTGTTTTCTCAAGTAAAAGATATATCTAGACTGATAAGATGTGTGTTTGTTGTTATATAGTATCAAACGCTCAAATAAGGTCATATATTTCATCCTTTTATTTATTTCTAGGAATGAACATATGCTGTTAACATAACTTTGCCGTAGTTTTGAGTTGGTTACATTTGATATCGTTTCAAATTCCGAGGCAAGGTCGTATGTCCCCTCGTTGTAATTATTTAAAGTAATAAATTTAGAGCTAACATATCTTTGCCACGATTACGAGATTTTATTGAAAAAGAAAATTTTCAAACACTAATTAATCAATCGAAGTAATACTTCATTGTTCATCATCTAACTTGTAACTGAATTGATCGCTTAAGCTGTAAATATGTAGTTTCAGGTCACTCAGTTTTTTAATTTGTCATTTGATCTCTGATACTAAAGCCAAACAAAGAATTTCTTATGAGTAAATTAAACGTCCTTGCCTCTGTTATTTTTGCACTTTCTTCACCGGTTATTTTGTCTTTAGATTTCATTTCTGAGTAAGGCTGCAAACGAGCGGAGTCGAGTCGAGTTTTGGCCTAATCGAGCTAAGTTTGACTTAATTTTATCAAGTTTGAACTCGAACTCGAGGCCGACGATCTGCCAATTTAAATCTCGAGCTCGAGCTCGACTCAAATTCGAGTCAAGTTCGAGTTCGAAAAATTAAAAATAATTATTTTATTTTTTAAGAATGAATAAAATAATATTTCTTTAAAGCTACCCAGAGCCAGAGGGGGAAGTGGGGAGATGGCTATCTTTCTTTACTTATTATGATGTTGGTAGTGTAGATCTACAAGTTTATATCTTCCTGATGAAATTTATTAACTTCGTGATTACCATCTTTCTTATTTATGCTACTGATAGTGTAGATCTACAAGTTTAGATCTTATTAGATGAGACTGGTTAACTTCGTGATTACCATCTAATGTACTCAAGCTTATTATAATTTTGATAGTTCTGATATCATGACTTTGGATCTAATTGAATGGCATGGATCTAGTAAGTGCCAACGTCTGGTCCAGGTAAGACCATGGGATTTGGCTCTGTAGGGGCGTTTAGGTTCTTGGGACGTACTCCAAGACGGGGAAGTGTCACAAGATCAGATCCAGGGAAAATGGGTTTTTACTATCAATCTTATGATTTTGTTTGGAAATATGGTCGTCATGTATAGTTAATCTTTCTCAAAAGATTTAGATCTATTCTCGTAGGTTTATTTTTACTATCTTTAATATGATGGAAATATGGTCGTCATGCATAGTTAATTCTTCTCAAAAGGTTAGATCTTTTCTTGTAGGTTTCACACTATCCTTTATAATTTGATTAAGAAAAATAGTTTATCCTCCATGGATCCCGAAGGATTCTGTGCCAAAGGGAAGAGGATTATAAAGTTTATTCATTTATTTAAGCTTATTTTTAATTTTACTTGTCTTTTTACATGGCTTCCTTTTTTAGAACAAATTCTGCATCTTCTAGTTCTTCTTCAAACAACAAACTAAAAGAAGAAATTCATATACGAGATGTCAATCAAGACATAGACAATTGGGAAATTCCAAAATATACTCAAACTGATATATACGAAAGAGATAGAAAATGGATGTTTTCCACCTCGGATTATACAATCAAAACAGTAGAACAAACTATAGCTTTAGATGCTGACCATGAAGAAATCAAACTATTAGCCAAAAGAACAATAGAAAAACATAAAGAAAAATACAATTACATTCATTTTGGATTAATACAAATTGCAGCTAAACCTTTTACTAGAGAAGGACTAGATACATCCCTACTCCTTTGTCTTAGAGATAGCAGATTCTTAGAATTCAATGATTCCCTCCTAGGTATGGCAGAAACTAGCCTTTGTGGAGGACCAGTATACTTTGATTGTTTTCCAAACTTTACAGTTTCTTTAAAAGACAAAAATATTCTAGATACTTTAACTTTAAACATAAAAATTGCCAATTATAGAGTCAAAACTGGGACTCTTCCTGTGGCTATCATTTATAGAATTCAATACAAAGTTATGAATTCAGCATTCAGGACAGGAGCCTTAAAGACATTGCAAAAAGGAGAAACAGTCCTATTCCAAACAGATTTGGCCAGATCTAGGATTACATTCCCAAGATCTATTACTTGGAACCAAATCTCACTACCAGAAAGCTAGGTTCTTCCCGAGGTAACTCCAGCAGATCCAATACAAAATACATCAGTTTCAAGCATCCAACAATTTGCTTCTGGAGCTGTTCAAATCAAATTCAACAGATCCATGAGTTTCAGGGCATCATCTTCATCAACAATTGGTATAGATATGCCTAGATACTCGACAGGAAGAAGGTCAGTTTCAGACAGACCGCTGACCCCTTCCATTTCAACCAGACTTCAAGACCTAGATCTTTCTTCTAAAATTCCACAAGCAAGGTATGCAGCTAGCAGACCTACTCCTTCAAAGGCCCAAGATGAATCCTCTGATGATGCGGAGCAAGAAGGAATTCCTAGATCTCCTACATATTCTTCAATAACAGAGAATCGTCCTCAACTTGATGAGTTAAGGGTGATTTCTTTGGACAAACAAAATATCAGAACAGAATTTTATGCTGACAACAATTATTCAAAAAGAATGTGGTTCTTTGACAAATACAAGGGACAGAATCGACAAAAGATACAAGAAGAATTCTATGGGTTTCTAAGAAGAACAAAACAACATATTCAGTTCTTCGATTGGTTTGAAGTATATTCACAAAGAAAAGGGATTGATTATCCTTTTTCGCAAACAACAAATGTGGTAACAAGGTGGCAAACAGCTGAAGGAGAAATCCAAGCACAACTTCCACCATCCAAGTCAATGACCTTCACATACAAGTCAACGGAAATAAATGCCAAGCCATTCAAGCTCAAAAATATCCAGGATGAAGGAGCAATTAATAGCAAGGACATCCAGGGAATTTATGAGCAAAACAACTACACCAACAAGTATTTCCAAGCACTTGGAGAATATCTTTTAACCCAACCTATTCTTAAAAATCCTTCTACAACCACTTCTTCATCAAACCCAATTTTCAAGCCTCATGAAATACCAACCAAATTTCAGAAAGAGCTTCAAAACAAACCCTTAACCCAATTAGAAAAATGGATAGCCAAAATAGAACAATCCTTCTCTACCCCACCATCCAAACAAGGGTCAAATAACCAAGGTTCTGCAAGTGTTAGTCAAACAGCTTGCACTATTACCAAAGGAGAACCTCAAGAACCCTTGACTTTAAACAAATTACATCAACCTTCTTCTTCACAAAACCAAATTTCCAATTGGAAAAATCCACAAAAACTATACTATTCCAGAGCCACTTATCCAGATATCCTTCTTGAAGAAAAACCCAACATCCTGCAAAATTCATATAATGCCAACAACATATATGAATGGAGTATAGATGGGATTTCTGAATACAACATTCTCACAATCCTTCAACAAATGACGATGGTGGCAACAGCCTACAGGACATCACATGGCTGCACTGACCAATTAGCTGCTCATATTCTTATTACAGGATTTACAGGACAACTCAAAGGTTGGTGGGATGAACACCTCACCATAGAAGACAAAGACAGCATTCTTAATGCAATCAAGGTGGATACTAATGGTGAACCAATTCTTCGAGATGGAGATACTATCTCAGATGCGGTGGCAACCTTGATATTCACTATTGCAAAAACATTCGTCGGAGATCCAGGGATATTCAGGGAAAAATCATCGAAGCTACAAAACAATCTCAAATGCAAGAGTCTTTCAGACTTCCGATGGTATAAGGATACATTCTTAACCAGGATATACTCCATGACGGATGGCAACAAGGCCTATTGGAAAGAAAAATTCCTTGATGGTCTTTCAAAATCATTAAGAGACCTTGTTCGAGAAGAATTAAGGACTCAATACAATGAAACTGTACCATGGGAAGAAATAACCTATGGACAGTTAATCAGTCAAATTCAACAAGTGGCACTCAAAGTGTGTAGACAAGACAAGATGCTTAGACAACTAGCAAAGGATCGAGCCCAAAGGAGAAAAGACCTTGGATCCTTTTGTGAACAGTTTGGGTTACCCATTTGCTACAAAAAACCTCACAAACGGCCCAAGCCCACAAAACATTTTGAAAAACCACCTATATACAAAAAGAAATATCAGCCCAAACAACCTTTACCCATACAGTCTCCACCCATACAGTCTCCTCAAATAACAAACTCTTCTCCAGTTTGCTACAAATGCCATAAACTCGGGCATATAGCTCGATATTGCAAACTCAACCAAAGGATTAATACTTTGGGACTAGATGACCAAGTCAAAATTCAAATATCAAACCTTCTAATGATTCAGAAACTGATTCTGAAAAAGAAGAAGATTATCTCAATCAATTGGAAGATGATATTTCAACATCTACTTCCTCACAAACCACCAGTGACAAAGAAGGAGAAGGCCCTACCATCAATGTCTTAACAAAAGACCAAAACCTTCTTCTTGACATCATCGAAGATACTCCTGAAATAGAGAAGAGACAACTCTATTTAGACAAATTCAAAGAATCCCTGAACCAAGCCACAAATTCTTCAAATCCCTTAGCCAGAGACCCTAGAATTCTTAAAACCTATAATCTCACAGACATTCTTGATAGGTTTCCCTCCAAACCTGTTAAACCTTTGACCCTACAACACCTTCAAACAGAAATTGATCTGCTCAAAGAGAAGATTAGATCGATTAGAGCCAAACAAGACCTTAGCAACCTTGTTCTTCAAAACCTAACACCAATTGAGGAACCTATCAACCAGGAGGATTCTGAATTCCTAGAACAACTTTCTAAAAAACCCAAGAAAGACAAGGATTATTTGGTCCAGATTCGATTGCTAATTAATAATAATTATGTGATCGAAACTGAAGCCCTATTTGATACGGGGGCAGACCAAAATTGTATTCTTGAAAGCCTTATCCCACCTCAATTCTTTGAACAAAACAAAGAAATTCTCAGAGGAGCTAATGGATCCAAACTTGAAATTAACTTCAAGTTAACAAATGTTCAAATCCAATTCTCCTTCTTATCTATTCCAAATACATTTCTTCTTGCCAAAAAACTATCCAACAATGTTATTCTTGGAACACCTTTTATTAAAAAACTTGTTCCTTATCTTACTACAAACGAGGGCATAATACCCCAACTTCTTGATTCAAATGCCCTCCTGCCTTTTTCTAAAAAACTAACAAATTTTGTTTTGCAGGAAGAATGACAAATTCAGCAACAGTCGAAGAATGGATACCTCAATACCTTGCCAATAATTCTATCGCAAAAGAATATTATTCTCACAAACATCAATGCAGGGAAGATAGGATCAGATTCTTCAATGTTGTATTTTACAACTTTGAAACTGGATAAAGCATTCCTCCCTATCTTCGGTATCAACATAACAACATTGTTGCAAAACCAACAAACAACACAGTTCGCAGTTTGAAGGATCAAAGCTTCATGAGGCGAAGAAAAATTCAGAGACTAATTCTTCACAAACATTGGATCAAGCATCAAGGGGGAACACAAGCACCTGAGATTGACAAAATGATTCAAGAAACAAAACAAGAGCTATCCGCAACTATCTTCTAAAAACAAGATATTCAAGCTGGCTCAATCGGAACAAAATTCAGAAAAAATCATTTTTACTGTAACACCGGAGGCACTGTAGCAATCCGGCAAGTTACTGTGCAAACACGGCAACAAAAGACAAACGTTGCACTGTAGCGCGCACTGTAGCAACACTGTAGCGGTACTGTAGCACTACGGAAATTTTGCTATAAATACCCCTCAAACCCAACACCATTCTTACACCAATTCTTCAAGCTAGAGAGAGAAGTAGCTTTGAAGAATTGGGGTAAAATAATATTTTTCTTAATAAATAGTTAAAAATTAGGGATATATATGTAATTTTACTATTAAATAAAAAATAAAAAAAAACTATATATATATATATATAGAGCTACTCGACTTGCGAGCCAACGAGGTTAATATTTTGAGATTGATCTCTACCTCTAGTTCGATTTGGCCAGCTCGAGCTCAACTCCCCTCGCGAGCGACTCGTTCGTTTGTTGCCCTACCAAGGAGTCCCTAAATGCTCAACCCCACTATTAAATTGAAGAAAAGAAAAGACGATATAGTTTGGAAGCTAAAATTGTTTCCTCAAATTTCTAATGAAAAAGTTTGAAATTAAATATGTAGAAGATTTGAAATTAATATCCCTAATTTTTTCTTGGACATTTATTGCACTTTTCGTGCAACATACCAAGCATGCTTATATCTGTCATGGATGTTATTTTTTAAAGCAAGACGAATTTATAACCGAATTAGATTTTTTTCCTTTTCTACTAGTCTCTTAGAATAAGATGTAAAAAATCCAAGATGTCTAAAGTCTACTTTATTTTCTAATACAAAAGTTTAAGGCTTCTATCAATTTGTTTTTCTAATACAAAAGTTTAATGGCCCAATTAGAATTTATCGGTAATGATTTTGAGAATTGAAATCTTTGCTTCATGTATCCCTAGAAGAATTAAATTTATTCAATCTTTAGTCCGACTCTCAGTTTTCGATCTTCCCTTTTGTCTCTGTAACGTGAATAATCTTCATTAAACTTAGAAAAAGAAAAGGAGATAAAAGCTTGCATTTTCCATCATAATGTTATTAGGACTAAAAAAATTGTGCTCACCAAGTTTTCATTACATAATTAGGAAAAAACCCTTTTAAGACTCAGGTTTTTCCCAATGCCATAGTTTTTAGAGGTTCAATAGATGGTAATTTTTTAATAGGATAAATAATTGTGTCAAATTTGGGCATCCAACAAATGAACATAACATTTTCTAGAAGGGCTTGAATAACAGATACTCGATAGAAACTCGTTGATTAAGATTTTTTTATTTTTTGCACTAATGTAGTAACACGGAATGCTCTCTCCCACTCCTCGTCTGTAACTTTTTTCTGTTTCTTTTTCACTTCTCAAAAGTCCTTCCTCTCTTTGGAAGAGAGACCACCATAGTCTCATGATCTCTCCCCCACAGATTTTGTTTTTATTTTATTTTTCTATCAAGGTTTCTTAGTAATAGCTCTCCAAAACCTTCAAGAGGTTCCCAGTGAGAACTTTTTGTTCTGTTTTCCTAGAAGTTTTTAGTGAGAATTTTGTGTAGTTTTTTCTTATTTTATTGTTAGATATGAATTTATTTCAAATCTGAAATTTTTTTGGATTTTGGATAAATTTCAACATATCTCATCCTCATTATTGAAATTTAAAATAGTTGATTAGCAGATCTGATGATTGCAACATATACAGAAGGGAACTACAACGATTTATCTTATTAGAAGACATTTTAAAATTTCTAAAAAAATTTTTGAGACCTATTCATAATTTTTGAGATCTTTGTATCTGTTAAATTGCAAATCTATTATTTTTAGTGCATGTTTATCTTGCGGTTAGTCTAGATTTTTGTGATGTAAATCAAACCATGATGGATGATTTTTAGCAATTTGGTTAATGAAATTTGCTTTTTGTCAAAAACAAAAAAAAATAACATGGAAAAGTTTCTAAATATAAGGGTTGTAATAAATACGACTGCACATGTATTCATATAGTAATCTAGTTATAATTAGGTTTACTAACTGGCATATGCTTGAAAAAACCTACCTAGAGGAACCTTATTTTCAAGAGTCTATTTGGGCACTGGGATGTGAGCCTTTTGTCTCAAACCTTTCCAAGAGATATTGTCACCTCAATCTTACAGCACCCGGTTCCTGACGGAGAGTGTGTAGATGAAGTCATTTGGACGCTCACGCCCTTTGGAACCTTCACTTTGGCATCAGCTTTTCGGGATGCTCGGCAAGCTCATAACTCGTCAGTAGTGTTGGCTAAGGTTTGGCACCCTCGGATCCCTTTGAAAGTGTCTTTTTTTATGTTGCGCTTGCTATTAGGAAAACTGCCGTTCCCGGATACGCTATGTACATTTGGCTTCCACTTGCCCTCAGAGTGTTTTTGTTGCCAAGAGGCGTCTGAGGAATCAATCAAGCATGTATTTTCTAGTGGTCGCATAGCGTTGGAGGTTTGGAATTATTTTGGGGGCCTCTGTGGTCTGAACTGCCCAGTGGTTTCCTTGCGGGCTCGCATAGTTGGATGGTGGTTGCGGGCACAAGATTCTGCGATACGGCAGTTCATCTGTCTCGTGCTTCCTAGTATCACCTGTTGGTATATTTGGAAGGCGAGGAATAAAGCACTCTTTGAGGGGGTCCAGATGCGATCAGATGCCATTTGTCAGGCCGTTTTCTCAGAAATCAAATCCATTGTGGAGATCCACTTCAAACAAACACCTGGAGTGCATACATTTTGTCAGCTATATGATTGGTCATTTTCATCTGCTGATGTGTTTGACCTCAAAGTTGTTCGCTGGGAGGCAAAGGAGGTTGGGAGGTTTATACTGTGACGACCCTACCTCTCCCTAGGGCATACCCCAGGGTTTGGCGGACCGTCTGCCCAACTCTCGCCAGGACTCATTCATTCTCTTCAAATAAAATAAGGTATAACCTCGAGAATAAGTGAAATAACAGTTCCCAAACTTGGGACGTATACTTACATTCATTTCTATTTCAAACATTCATACAATCCCAAATATGACAAAAGTGTTGAATTCTAGATACATTCAACTCTAGTTGAGCACTCGCGCGAGTACAATTACAAAATTTCCAAAAATTAGACTACACTAGCCTGTACCAGTCTCACGCCTCGCTCATACCCCCTGTAAGGAAAACAAAACTAAAGGAATGAGCTAAAAGCCCTGTGAAGTTCCCAAACAAGTAATCAGGCAATTTAAACAAGGACATTATTCACATTGAAGAACAATTAATCGAGAAAACATTCACCAAATAAAAGCAATGAAAACACACTCATTAAAAGGATACATACTCATGTGGAGCCATTTGTTCATTCACTCGCCAACCATTTTCCTTATTCCTCCAATTATGAGAAAAATATTTGCAAGTGAAAACTCCTCCAGTGTTCTTGACATTCATTCATTGATTTCATTTCCCGCCACTAGCCAATTCACTGGCCAGTTTTCTACCAACCTTCGTGGTCATACTCGAGTATACCAAACATTATCCCAGGGTTACTAGTCGCCCGACCGAATCTGCTTCTGGCTCGAGTCAACTGGCAACGAAGGGCAGGGGCCCAGTTCAACCAAAAGGCTTACATTCATGCACAAGTAGCATTTAATCATTGAAAATTTCATGTTCATTTAGGTCGAATGAGATAAAGTACACACTCGCCTAGCAAAAATTCATTTTAGCAATCATTGAAAACATTTACCATTTAATCAAACATTCATAATAATCCACATAGTCATTGGAAGCATAACATACAAGAAACACTCACCAGTCTAAGCCAAAATAACGTCAAAAGTTTCCTTTCGGGTTATACCCTTGATCACCGACAAACCCTAAGAATAACCAATCCCAAATTGAAGTGAGCAAATGTAATTCAAAGTTTTCGATAGAAAACTAACATTTTTCATCTTAGTTGATACCAAATCTTGGTCAAAACAACTCATATACTACTATTGAAGTGCATTCAAGGATAAATATGTAACTTAAGATCCAATTAACCCTAAACTCAAACCCTACATCTCACTAATATTCATAAAAGCAAGTAATAGAAATTTGGGCAGCATGCCCTTTGTATTTCGCTATTTTTCAGCCATTTATGGCTACATTATTTTCCTCAACTCAGCCCAAAGTCATACATAAGCAATATTAATACAATAGCCCTTCAACTAGGCTTAATGTCATCCAAATACAAGGTAAGTCTAGCATGCAACCGTAAACCAGTTTTAAAGACGAATAGCTAAATAGCAGGTTTGACCTACATTTCTTATGAAGACATTGACACCCAGTTTGTGCATTTTCAGGGGGTCAAAATGTGCAATCTCAGAGAAAACAGAAAGTTGCCCGCCAAATAGGGCATTTGGTAGTCAGGGTAATTTAGTCATTTCACATGCTACAGTACTTCAATTGAGCTGAAATTTTACAGGTAGATATTTAACTCCATTCCCTACAACTTTCATGTTTTGAAAAAGACCTGATTCGGCCTCTAACATGGACAAATATGCAGTTCAGAAACAGGGCAGATTCATCATCAATGCTGGAAATTCACTTCTACTCTAAAAATTCATATCCTAGCTCAATACTATCAAGTACGATATCATCAAAACCATCAATTACTAGTTTAATACTATCAATTACTAGGTAGACAACCATAATCAAGGCTGAAAATGTAAACCCTAACTAACCCTTCCACTATATCATCCAAAACTGAATCATTAACCATAATAAGCCAAGAACATAAGTTTCTATCCAAATTTAAACAAGATTAAGGAAGAGAAAAGGAAAGGCAATCATGATACCTTCCAATAGCTGCTTGTAAGTGAAAACCACACCCCTTTCTTCCAAAACTTTTACCACACAAAGCGTCCTAAGTACCAAAGTGAAGGTTTAATCTGTTTAGATTTTTGGATTCAACTCAAACAAGGCCAAAATCAAGGTTGAAATTGAAGTGTTTCTTCTCTCTTTTTCTCCTCTTAACTCTCGGCCATAAGAAGAAATAATGAAGCAAAATGAGCCAAAATGGAAGATAAGAAGAAAGAAAGTTGGCTTGGTCAACATCTTTTAGATTTCCGACAAGTGTCGCAACTAGATTTCCTCTCATTTTTTTTTCTTTTCTCCCTTTCATTGGTCAAAGACTGTGGCTGGTTTAAGGGATATTTTAGGGTTAATTAACTGAAATAAAAACAGGGAGATTAAGGTAATAAAGTAGTGTTCAAGTGGTGTGTTCAATCGGTAGCAAATGGTACACGTCGGTTCAAACCGATTTTCCTTAACTCGCCCGTACTAGTGTTTTAACTCATGATCCACTAACTTATTATTGACACTTTTAATCACACACTTTCCCTTACTTAATATTTATTCTTATCCACCAAATTTAGTACACACACCTCACCAAGTAATCACACTATCGAAATACGCCAAAACCCTAATTTACGCTAACTATAAAACTAAAGATGAAACTTTTGATAGGAAGTTAATTTATTTTTTCTTTTCTCTTGTTTTCTTGGTCAAATATTGTGGCTGATGTGTGAGATATTTTGAGGGTTAATTAGCTGAAATAAAATGAGAAGATTAAGGTAATAAAGTATGGGTCAAGTGGTATGTTTACCCGGTAACAAACGGTACCCGTCGGTTCAACCCGTTTTTTCTTAAATCGCGTATACTAGGGTTTTATCTTATAATTCCCTAACTTATTATCAGCACTTCTAATCACACACTTAATATCATCTAAAACTCACTCTTAATCACCAAATGTAGTACACACTCCGTACCGGTTAATCACACTACGAAAAGACGTGAAAACCCTAATTTACGATAACTTGGAAACGAAAGGAAAAACCCTTGATTCTATGTTTATTTGCACTTATTGTGGTGTGATTGGGGAGTAAGGCTATTAGAAAGTAATAATTTCCAAATAAAAGGAATTTTAAGAAAAATATGCGGGATTTTACAATTCCATTGTTTACAATTAGGGTTTCGATTAAAATATAAGAAATTTAAGAAAATCGGTTAGTCACAAGTAAACTAGGTTTTTTTTTTCTTTTGATTAGAATTTAGGGTTTCTAATCTTTAAAACAAAAAAATGTCTTAAAATAAAATATAGAAACCGTAATATCCTAAAAGTCGGGGTATCACAATCTCCCCTCCTTTAAAGAATTTCGTCCTCGAAATTCATTCATTTATTCGTAAATTCATATAGTTATTCGTAAATAAGTATAAGCAAAATAAAATAGCTATAAGGTTCAATAAAAGCATTTTCAAATCAAAAAATGAAAATTAATAAAACACATTGAAAAGAACACACTTTCTTTGTATATATCATAGCAATTCACACATCCTACGGGACAGTAACCCTAGGTATTGCTCAGGCATTTTACTTAATCAAAACTTGACGAAGTACAACCAAGCATGTACGCGTAAATAATCAGGGTCCCCAAATCTCACAAATATCTTCAATATATCCTAAGTCCCGACATTCGCATCCCCCATGCCTTGCCTTTTGCCATCCAAAGTTATCTAAATATTACTCGAGATATCAACTTATCGTAAAGGTATCACTCTTTGGTACTCGGGTACAAGAATCCGAAAATATGATAATTCACCACTCAAGCTGGCCAAGCTCAAAAGCAAATCACCCGTATTAGAGATTCCTACCCAACATACATATCTAAGGTCCCCAACAATAGACAATTGTTCCACACTTAACAAGTCAATCCCCATAGTCCGAGAACCTTCTCCCGGCACGAGCTCGATAGGAGCTCTGATACCAACTGTGACAGCTCCACCTCCCCCTAAGGCGAACAAAAGGGTTCGGCGGACCGTCTGCCCAGCTCTCGCCGGGATTTAGTCGTTCACTTCAACCTTCAAACAAAACCAGAATAAACCCACAAGAATAAATATAACGACAATCCAAAACTTAAAGCCAAACTTATGTACATTACTATCTCAAAAGGGAATACAAACATCGAATATACAAAGGTTCTCAATTCACCATACACCTAAACCGTGCCAAGCACTAGGGCGAGAACTGTGACGCCCCATTTCTCCCTAAGGCGAACCAAAGGGTATCCGCGGGACGCCTGCCTAGCTCTCGCCAGGACTCAAGCCAAATCATTCAAGCTTATTATCGAACTACACAATAAAAGTAAGTAACTTAAGTACAGTAAATGCGGAAGCGTTCAAGCTTTTCAATAGTCATCCATTATCCAACCCGCACGTCGGGTATTCAAAATACATCATAAACCCCAAATATACATTACACCCCAAAAGTTACATTTCAATTCCAAAACCAAAGGCATAGCCAAAATATAATAGAAACCCTAAAACAAAAGTACATCAGGAGAGTTTCTCCACACTTTCCCGAGATTCAGTCCTGTTAAGGAAAATAAATCTATAGGGTGAGCAAAACGCTCGTGAGGCCAAGAACACACATGCAAGCATGTAGTTCAAATAACAATCTCAATTACGAGCTAAACAATAATATATTTCAATAATTGACAATTCACCAAAGAAAATTTATCAGAAACAATTCAAGGATATTGTAGCTCTCAGGAGCTAAGTTCCACTCGCTTTGCCGATGTCACTCGTATACCTTTCCCCGATGACACTCCGTCAACTGGGTCGGTATTTCCAATCCGTAGATCACCACTTACTTCTTTCCGTCCACCCAACACCCACTCGGGCCCACAAGACATGTATGAGGCAATACTCCACGAGTATGCCAAGCAAGACCTCTCAATAGGTCGAGCTTATTTGTCTCATGGCACGCCTAGGTTCCCGACCAAACCCATGCCGGCTCGAGTCCCAGGTCAACCTATGAGTTTGGGCGTCCCCTATTGACAATTGCGTGTCGAGGAGATCCACTCCAGCGACATACGCAACCATTGCATTCAATCTCATTCAATATCATTCAATATCATTTATTCAAATGAGAACGAGTGAGATAAAGTACACACTTGTCTCCATTCCTAAAATCAGTAATCATTCATAACAGTTAAGCACGTATTAAATACTCATACACTTGACACTTACCAAATATTAAGTGCAAGTAGGGTCAAGGAAAGTTCAAGCGTCCACCGTGGGATCCTCTTGAAGGTCCTCGTGTGCGCCTGAGCAAATAATAATGAATTATTATTCACCCAACCCAATTATCGAGAAATAATTCGTGCATTATTATAATCTAGGAAATTTTGTGAAAAGGAACCTTAATTGCTTGTAAATCTAGATTCGAGTGGCGTTTCATAAAGTACAGGAGCATTTGGGTTTTTATCTTGGAAATCGAGGTTAAAACGTTTGCATAATGTCGAAAGAATAAAGAGTTCTTGGAAAACTCTATTTCCTTGAAAGTTGAAAATTTTCAGTTTTGATATGGATTTTTGAAAAATCGTATCTCACTCGATACAAGTCTAAAATTGGAAAAATTTATACCGTTGGAAACCTGTTGAAAAGTACTAAAAGTTCTTAGAAGACACGTTTCCACGAATCTAAGTGAAAAGTACTCAAAAATGAGCTTGAAATCACTGTTCCAGAATGTTCAGGATTGAGCTGGGGTTGGTTTTTCGCTAACTTTGGAAATTCGGCAGAATTCACTCATTGCAACCCAACCCTTGAAATTTATAACTCAATTAGAGGTGCAAGTATACTTTAGGACAGAACAAGTGGATCGAGAATCGGAGTTTCGAGCACAAAGATATGGTATCTCAAAGTTGGGGAAAATTCAAGACTGTTGAACAATTTCCAGATTTGAGTTTCCGACATTGGACCTTTAGTTAAGTGTCGAAACGGACTTGGATTGGTGCCAAATTTTGCAGTATTGTACTCCTATATGAAGGGTATCCCTCTATCAAATTTCATGGAAAAATACCTTCGGGAAGGTGGTTAATCAATCAACCAAAGTTTTGAAATTACTAAGGCAAAACTGCTTTTAGCTCCATTTCTCTCCGTTTCCAAACATTCGGCTAAGGAAAACCTCCAAACATGGTTCATTTGTGCAAGAAAAGTCTAAGGAACATACATGGTACATTTGGTAGGTGTTTAGTACCAAGAAATTCATTTAGTAAGACCACAACAAGTCTCACATCAAATCTGTCCAAATCCAAGGGTTTTCAAGAACAGGGCAGTCACCGTATTTTGATCATGACTCACTCAATTTAACTCGGAATTGAGCATGGTTGATAGTGTTGGAAAATACATTTATAGGGCTATAATTTCTCAGAAGAAATCATTTTAAAATTCAGTACACAACTAGCTCGAAATCGAGTTTCAAATCACAGCTTCTGTATTTCATTCCAGCAGAACAGAGAAACAGAACAGCTGAGTTCAAAAGAGTGGTACGGCTCACATACATGGAACCAGAACGTGCATTTTATACCGTTGGAAAGGTGGGAATGTCTAGTTTCAAATGCCACTGACGGCACTTGATTTTGACGTCGGAGCACGGAGTTATGGACGAAATACGAACACTGGTCTGAGCATTACGGGAACAGTTTCCAGATTACTAGCTTTGGGAAATAAATTCATTTGACCAACCAAAACTCAATATTTTTCAATGAAAATTTTTATACAACTACTAAAACATGTAAAAAACACAATCAAGCCATTAAATCCTCAAAATTTTGCATTAAAGTGGCCGAACAAAGCAGGGGCAAAATGGTCAGATTTGGCCTTTGCACCCATCATTAGTTTCCATCAATTTTCCACCAATAATCCACTAATTTAAGCACTAATCCAACATTATAAACATCATCAAGCATGAAATCAGCCATTAACACAGAGGTGGGATTTCATAGAGCCCACCTTCCAATTTTTCCAACAACAACAACAACCCATATGAAACTAAGAGCTTAAAGGTATACTAGAACTTCCAAAAATCGAAATTTGAAAGCTTGATCATTACTTACTCTAGTTGATGTCCAAGGTAGTGATTTTCGGTCCTTTTTGCTCTAGAAAAACCGTGAGTTTTAGCTCCCTTTTGCAGCTCAAAGTGGTGTTCAAGTGTAGAGCTAAGTGTATGTGAAGTTTGGTGTGAATCTATGAAGGTTTGAGCAAGATTTGGAGGTGAAATTTGCAAAACTTGAAGGTGTTTTGCTTCAGCTGTTGCTCGGCCAGAATGAGAGGGAAAAGAGAGATGTTTTGATCTGATTTTAGCTTGCTAAGGAAGCTTGAGGGCTAAGAGCTTAGGTGCGAAAAAGTCAAACGCAAATAGTATGCGTACGCGCGCGTTTTGGGCTCGATTCCTCTTAAGTTTGTTGCACTAGTGCACTAAACCTTTAATGCACTTATATTCATATAAATATTATTCACTCCTAGTTATCCCAAATTAAGGGTCTAAAGTCCCTCAATTAATCGCGCGCGTGAAAACGCGTATTTCCAATTTAGGCGCGATAGAGTGAAACCTTCGAGAAATTCTTGTAACGATCGTACCACTAACTATCACTTGAGTACTTAAACCTAGAATTACCTATTTTAGGACCATTGTACATGTCTCCAAGTTTTGAACTTATTGTACTCCCAAATGGCTAAAGTTTTCAGACACGTTTTCACTATTTTCATTAATCGAGCTTCCAAAAAATTAATTTTTGAAACGAGTCACTTTAAAAATATAATGAAGTCATAACTCCATGTATTTAAGTCTAATAAGGCTAGAAAATAATAATCGAAGCAAATATTTGAATAAATATTTAAATGAGCAAAGATAGGAATCGAAAATAATACTTTTACGAGTCCTCACAAGAACCATTACAAAATCAAAGAACTCGACTAGGCTAGTCTATACGGAGCTCTCGTCCTGGCTCGCCGTCCCCTGTTAAGGAAAACAAAACTAAAGGAATGAGCTAAAAGCTCAATGAGATTCCGAACACATAATCAAACATTCAATCCAATACATTAATCATAGAGTATCAATAGTTCAAGAAACATCACATTCATTAAAAGGATACGGGCTCACAGGGAGCTATTCGTTCGTTCGTTCGTTCATTCTCCTGTCACTCCCCTTATTCCTCCAATCATTTAAAAATGTATTTTTGTAAGTAAAACCCTCGTTTGCATTGACATTCGTTCGTTCATTTCATTCACCCCCTCCTGGACGTTGGCCAGGCTTCACCCGACAACAAGGTAATACTCGAGTATACCAAACGTTCACACCCAGGGTCACCATATCGCCCGACCAAGTCCGCTTCTGGCTCGAGTCGATCGGTAACGAAGGGCAGGACCCAATTCAGCCAAAAGGCTTACATCATGCGCAACGAGCATTTCATTATTTAATCATTGAAAATTTCACATTCATTTAGGTCGAGTGCGATGAAGTACACACTCGCCTAGAGTTTCCTTTCAAACAAGGAACACTCACCTATTTAAGCAAAATAACGTCCAAAGTTTCCTTTCGGATAATACTCTCAATCACCAAGGAACCCTAATAATCAAACGAACACATTATGCTTCAACCATCAAAGATGTAGGTGAGTCAAAGACAAGTCGAATACGTACTAGTACAAAGTATAAATATGGTTTTGGTAGTGAAAAGAGTACATTGAAACCAAAGGACATAAGTAAAATATTTGTAAAACTTAGACTCACTTGTAAAACTTTAAAATCGCTATTTGAGTCGAAGTGGCAAAGAAAACGTAAATACCCTAGATGGTTCACGTGGTATTCGCTCTCAAGCCTTACTCAAGTCGCAAGTATATCGTCCTAGCTCTCGAGTGTAAATTTGGGCAGCACGCCCTTTGTATTTACCTATTTTCCAGCCATTTATGGCTTCATTATTTTCCTCAATCAATCCCAAAGTCACACGCAAAATCATCTCATTTCAATAGCCATTCCATAGGCTCCAAGTCATACAAGCACAAAAGCAAGCTAGGAACATGTGCAGAAATGAAGGTTGAGTCAAGAAACAAAAGATAGATTTAACGTTGTTTTGCGTAACGAACACAACCGAGGCTACGCTTATCATATTGGGGTGAAATTTATACCATTTCGAAGCTAAGACAAAGGCCTACAACTTTGATGAAGACCACTCAGTCCAGTTTGTAGTGTATCTAAGTCAAAATTGCCATTTACAGAACCAGAATCTCACATTCGGGCTAATTAACCGCACTATGTGTAAACAACCATAACTCAGGTTACCAAAGTCCAAATGAGGTGATTCCAGGGGCGTTGGAAAGCTAAGACATAGCACTAAAACTTTCATGTTTTGGCTAAATGCTAATTCAGGACACATCAGGGTGAAAATACACGGTTAGGGTTGTGAAATATCAAAATTGTCCATTGGACTAAACCTATGAGAGTCAGGGGTATTTTTGTCGTTTCATAGGCTACGTTGCTCCGATTGAGTTGAAAATTTTCAGGTCACTATAAAATATCATTCTCTACAACTTTTATGTTTTATGCTAAGTCTAATTCGGCCTCTAACATAATGAACTGGAACCGGGCAGAACTGAAGCTACAATTTCCAGAAATCAGAAATTTTGTTATATTCAAGCTATAATTCACATTTTTACCTTAAAACTACCACTACTTTCTCCTTTACAGATGATATACCAAATATATACAGCATATAACACCTAACCCACAAGAAATATAAGTGAATCAATCAAAACCCTAACTCAAAATTCATCACTCCAATCATCAAAACCATTTGAAACAAGCATCACAAGCACAATTCCAACATTAATACCCAACTTAATCATGATTCATGGAGAAAGAAAGGTTGATCAGCCATTATACCTCAAGACAAGAGCTTGCAAGAAGGATCCTCCACTTCTCCTTGAAATTTTTGGTTCCTTAAACTTCCCAAGCTCCCAAACTAGTGATTAATTGGTTTAGATTTCTTGTTTTCTCACTTAAGTGGATTAAACTCAAGATGGATTGTGGTTTCTTTTTCTTGGCTTTTCTTCCTCTCTCTCTCGGCTAGTAGGCAGAAAATGAAGGCTCAATGAAGCTTCAAGAAGGTTAAAAATGATAGAATGAATTTGGGTCAAAAGTGACAAGTGTCACCTTGTGATTGGAAGTCAATTTTTTTTTTCTTTTCTCTTGTTTTCTTGGTCAAATATTATGGCTGATGTATGAGATATTTTGAGGGTTAATTAGCTGAAATAAAATGAGAAGATTAAGGTAATAAAGTATGGGTCAAGTGGTGTGTTTACCCGGTAACAAACGGTACCCGTCGGTACAACCTGTTTTTTCTTAAATCGCGTATACTAGGGTTTTATCTTATAATTCCCTAACTTATTATCATCACTTCTAATCACACACTTAATATCATCTAAAAATCACTCTTAATCACCAAATGTAGTACACATTCCGTACCGGTTAATCACACTACGAAAAGACGTGAAAATCCTAATTTATAATAACTTGGAAATGAAAGGAAAAACCCTTGATTCTATGTTTATTTGCACTTATTGTGGTGTGATTTGGGAGTAAGGCTATTAGAAAATAATAATTTCCAAATAAAAGAAATTTTAAGAAAAATGTGCGGGATTTTACAATTTCATTGTTTACAATTAGGGTTTCGATTAAAATATAAGAAATTTAAGAAAACCGGTTAGTCACAAGTAAACTAGGTTTTTTTTTTCTTGTGATTAGAATTTAGGATTTCTAATCTTTAAAATAAAACAATGTCTTAAAATAAAATATAGAAACCGTAATATCCTAAAAGTCGGGGTATCACAATCTTCCCTCCTTAAAAGAATTTCGTCCTCAAAATTAATTCATTTATTCGTAAATTCATATGGTTATTCGTAAATAAGTATAAGCAAAATAAAATAGCTATAAGGTTCAATAAAAGCATTTTCAAATCATAAAACGAAAATTAATAAAACACATTGAAAATAACACACTTTCTTTGTATATATCATAGCAATTCACACATCCTACGGGACAGTAACTCTAGGTATTGCTCAGGCACTTTACTTAATCAAAACTTGACGAAGTACAACCAAGCATGTACGCGTGAATAATCAGGATCCCCAAATCTCACTAATATCTTTAATATATCCTAAGTCCCGACATTCGCAACCCCCATGCCTTGCTGTTGGCCTAATCAGCAACATCCCTCAGATCCCGGCTCGAAGGGACTAACCGCCCAGCCCGTGGCACCCAGGGGTGCAGCCCCTCATGCTGGCCGAGCGTGGTACGGTGCTTTGCGCTGCCATTGTGGTTAAGGAAATAAAGTTGCGCCTTCGCTAAAAGCTATAGCTTTTGGTGCAATGGTAAGCGCTTGATCCTGACAAGTGGTATCAGAGCGAGGTCGCGGGTTCGAGTCTCCCTGGCTGTTGCTGGGGGAGGGATTGTTGGCCTAATCAGCAACATCCCTCAGATCCCGGCTCGAAGGGACTAACCGCCCAGCCCGTGGCACCCAGGGGTGCAGCCCCTCATGCTGGCCGAGCGTGGTACGGTGCTTTGCGCTGCCATTGTGGTTAAGGAAATAAAGTTGCGCCTTCGCTAAAAGCTATAGCTTTTGGTGCAATGGTAAGCGCTTGATCCTGACAGAGGTTATAAGGAGAAATTCGGCGAAGTGTGTAGTGCATTGAAGTGGCTCTAATATGAGTATTGTACCCTTTTAACAGTGATTATTCAGTGAAGTGTTTCCTTATTTGTTTAATTTTGCTACTTGTTTAAATGTTTAATTGATTGTTGCTTGTGTGGAACCTCACTAGGCTTCATTCAACCTTTTAGTTTGTTTTCCTTACAGGAATTGAAGTTTGAAGAATGATCGAGTTGAATTAGAAAGTTTATTTTGGAAGATCTGTTAATGTGTATATATTGTAGTCATGGTTTCTTTTGTACCTTGAAATGGTCGAATCTTTTGTTTCAAGTTAGTATAGTATAAAGAATGGATGTTTAGATGTTTAGTGTAAAATGTTATATCTGAAGTTAATGTAAGTGAGTGAACCCTGGCGAGAGCCAGGCAGACGGCCCGTCAACTTCTAAGGTACGCCCTAGAAGAAGGTGGGGTCGTCACAATTCCACTACTGGTCTAGACACACAACTTTGTTAAATTGCCTTAATATTCACACCTAGACCAATGATTGGAACAAGAACTTGCTTCATTGATATAAGTGATGAGCTTATGATTGATCTCATCAATTAGATACCACCTGAACCAGCAAGTAGCCAGCCGCCTACTCAACTTGAAACAACCAAGACTCGCCCCTCTTTAGTTAATACTCTTTTTCTTGATACTAATTCGATTTGTAGATTTATTGCATTATTACCTAATATTAGTTACTTTTTTTCTCTTGTTCTTGACCATGGTTAGGGTAAAAAAGTGAAGTACAGATGTGGTGTATGTCAAAAATGTGGGCACACTTGAAGTAATTCTGACTCTACATTGGCTGCTCTTTATAGGAAGGCCCTTTATGGGCCATGTGGCTTGGCTGTATGTTGTATTTTCTTGCTTGACCATTAAATTTCACATTTCTGATAGTATCTAGTGGTCTTTTCCTTAGTGTTTATTTTTCATTTTTATGTTTAGAGGCCTAAGAATGCAAAAGATGCTACTACAAATAATGGTTCTACTACAAAGACCACTATTGTTGCAAAGAAGGATTGAATGGTTCTGCTACAAAGAAAGCTACTATTGCAAAATTAGACCTCTTATGTCCTTTTGTCTAGTTCACCTTTTTTGTTTTTGGAACAATTAGTGCCTTGCTACTAGGATTGACCTTAGCTGACTTTGATCAACTTCTGACTTGTATTTTATTAAAGGCATGGACAAATAGGTTGAATTGTGTAATTATGTGACCTACTTTGTTGGTAAACTTTCTTTTTTTTTTGGAGCAATGACATTGATCCGAAAAGTTATTTCTACTGTCATCTATGTCAATATCTATTTCTTCATTATTAAAGTTCATACTCAGACTTCCAAAGAATTCACGATCACTTTGGACAATACATGCAATATTACACACTCTAATGTAATTTGAAGATTGTTAGACAAAGCATTTCATTCCAATGCTATTGCAAAAGTACATTCATAACTACACAGCTAAATATTATCTATGTCCCTTACATTATCTTCATTGATACATTACCTAATAGCCACTATATCAGAGGCACCTAATCACAATCGAAACAAACATATGCAACCAGTGCCAAATTACTCTTTCCAGAGCCATTGATAGATTATAGTAACAATAGCCATGAACAGTATTGCATTCATTCTTCTCTAATTGCTCTTTCTTTCCTCTAGATCCTCCTCCAAATCTTTCACCTCCTTTGTTAATCTCCATGTGTGCCTCACCAGTTTATCGCACCTCTCATAGTCGCTTATTTCATACCACTTGAAGTAGGCACCGTTGCCATTATTATGCTATTCATGGTGAAATAATTGTCTCTTAGGAGCTTAGATTGTCCAAACAAGAAAACAAAAGAATCTAAAGCAATCTAAAGCAAATACTACTTCATAATGGGCAAACTATCGAACTTCTTTCCTGTGTTCTTAGCCATCTATCAAGTCTTCACCATGGCTAGTATACCGCAACCACAGATTAATGGTTCTCCCATGGCAACTTCAATTAGATTTAGGGATTCAATGAATAGTTGAAATAGATTGAAGAAGAAAAGCATTTGGTCCCTAATTGGTCAACATCTGAGTGATTGGCCATTTTTAACCTTCAAAATTGGTCATGTGATGTTCTCGTGACTGAGTCCGTAAAATATTCTACAAGAATTGATCTTTTTTTTTTTAATGTTTTAGGGACCGAAAATGCTCCTTTTCATTCTGAGAGACTAAAATTTCATATCGCTAATACGTGAGGGGCAATTAGCGCAATTGTCCCTGTGAGTAACATGTGATACGTTAAAAAAAGTATAAGGTAATTGAATGCTGCAATTATTAGTGTAGGGTGTAAACTGATAATTAGTAATAGTTCAGAGGTCCAAATTGCATAAAGTTCTATAATTTAATCTGCTACACGTGAGGCATAATGGGACCATGCAGTTATGATGGATTTGGTCCGTTTGATTAGCTTTTAATTTGGATATTTGCCTTTGGTTCAACCAAATACTAAAAGCATTATTTGGATTGTAATTTTTTAACAAAATTTTTTTACATTTTTGTAAACACATTTTTGAATTATCATTTCACAGCATATACATCAAAGCTTTACAATGTATTTTTTTAACAAAAATATTAAAAAAAATAGCAATCCAAATGGAACATAAATTTGCTAATAAAAAAATGGCCATGATTCTTTGAATTCTCAGTTTGCAACGAACCAAAAATCGAAAAATTTGATTTTGCCTTATCTTTTTATTTTTGATCATCTTTGTTTTTTAAACTTTAGTCTCACAAAACTAAAACTTACTAAAAATAACTACTAAATTCAGTAATTCTTAATAATTTCCACTATTTGAACTTTCAACAATTTTATTCTTTCATTTCTCTGCAAAAAAAATTCATAATATCTTTCATTTCGATTTTATCTGAGGTGAATGACTGAGTCCTGGTGAGAGTTGGGCAGGCAGTCCGCCGAACCCTTTGGTTCGCCTTAGGGGAAGGTGGGGCTGTAACAGTTGGTATCAGAGGTCCTATCGAGCTCGTGCCGGCAGAAGGTTCTCGGACTGTGGGGATTGACTTGTTAAGTGTGGAACAATTGTCTATTGTTGGGGACCTTAGATATGTATGTTGGGTAGGAATCTCTAATACGGGTGATTTGCTTTTGAGCCTGGCCAGCTTGAGTGGTGAATTATCATATTTTCGGATTCTTGTACCGAGTACCAAAGAGTGATACCTTTACGATAAGTTGATATCTCGAGTAATATTTGGATAAGTTTGGATGGCGAAAGGCAAGTGTAAGTGCCCGGTGCAACCCAATGAGTACAAACAAATTCACAATGATGCACAAAGATATATCAAATTTAAGCACAATAAAGAAAACTTAATTAAAGAGAAAGGATAAGAAATGCAAACCAAATATCAAACCAATAGCCTCTTCAATTGATGGCGATGCTAACCAAGATGTACAAGTGAAGGCTCACTCCTTCCTCACCCCAAACACACTTTGGTTGAGCCAAGGAGTTTTACAACAATTCTAGTTAACCCTCAACAGCCTACACTTGAAAGATCACTCACCCAATTAAGAACTATTTTATACAAATGAGGCAACCTTCACCAAGGTTTTACCACTTCAAGTGATAGGTTCACCTTCACCAAGGTTTTACTCCTCCTAGAGAATAACCTTCACTTGAGCAACCTCACAACCCAACTTCCCCAACCCCTTATACAACCAACAAAGAATCTTTCTACTCAAAAATCTCACTTGTAAGCTTGTATTTTGTGTTGGCAAAAGTCTCTTGTCTTCTTGTGCTTTGGGGTATTTATAGAAGGTGAGAAATGGCTTCAAAAGGCTCTCTAACGGTCAAATATTAAATGCTGTCAAAACTAGCCGTTGGCCTGTCGGACGTCCGAACCACCTGTCGGACGTCCGAACCCTGCGTCCAAACCACCTGTCAGACGTCCGAACCCTGCGTCCGAACGTCGTCAGAGAGTCATCAAATCTTTGCGAAATTTCTCGGACGTCCGATGCGATCGATGTGCGTCCGATGCATGCGTCCGATCCTTCCGGACGTCCGATGCTTCCTCACGAGCGTCCGACAGAGTTTCCTTCTTGATGTTCTTCATCCTTTCGGACGTCCGATAGCTTCCTTTCGGACGTCCCACATGAGTGCCCTGTTTTTGCTTCTTCTTTTGTGCCACAAGAATCTGTTCTAACAAATTGCTCACATAAAAACATTAGCTCAAATCTACATTTTAGTTTGTTAATCATCAAAACCAAGGATTGATCGACCAAGGTCAACAATCTCCCCCTTTTTGATGATGACAAACAAAATGAAGATTTCTTTGATCAAATAAGTTCAAATAAAACTCCCCCTTAGAAAATGCCAACATACAAAGAAATTTCAAAAAATCCTACTCCCCCTTTTGACATCAATCAAAAAGCAAACTCCCCCTTTATTTTCCAAATCAAGACCATATAGAATGACAAAACTTTCATGATACCAATTGTAATTTTTTATAGGGTTCTTGGGAGTTAGTACAACATGATCTAGCAATCCACATGGATTTCATACCTTTTCTCATATTTTTCTTTACATAGCAATCATTTTGCATATGTCCAAATTGGCAACAAAAGTGACACATAATAGAAGTATTTTGCACATAGGTGGATTTAATGCAACTAATTTTCTTACTTCTTATCATAGCAAACTTATTTGTACCTTGAAAAGATTTGCTTTCTTTTGTTTGAGAAAACGTTTGTTTTTCATTTTGGAGAAACTCGTTCAAGTCATTAATTCTTTTCTTTAACACATTTTGTTCCTCCAACATTTTTTCATAAAACTTTGTTTTCTCTTCCAACTTCCTTTTCAAATTATTTTTGCAATCAAAAACACTTTTTTGATTTTTTAAATCATCATTTTCCATTCTCAAACATTTGTTTTCTTGAAAAAGTTTGGATTTTTCTTCCAACAAATCATTTATTTTTGTTTTCAAATCTTTATTTTTAGCATAAGATTTTCTCAAACTTTTATGCATTTTAATCATAAGAATTTTCACATCATCATCTTCATTATCTTCATCACAAGAAGAGTGATAAGAACTTACCTCATCTTCTCCAACGGCCATTAGTGCCATTTGGGCCAATTCTTCTTTTTCTCTTTTTGAATTGCATTCATCCCATGTAATTTTGCAATCTCCTCTTGAACATCTCTTGTTGAAGATCTTCTTGAAACTTTTGATGTGAGAAGTTATATCATTGTCCACTTCCATGATTTCATTACCCATGAAGGATGGGTTATCCCCCACTTGAGATGCTTTAAAAGCTATGCCTCTCTTATACATTCTTGCATTTTCTTCCTCTTGCACTTTGAATTTCAGCTTTAATTCATAAGAGGTTAGGGTATCCACAAGAGATTCAATGGACATAGAATTTAAATCATTTGCCTCTTCTATAGCATTTATTTTGTTTTCCCATTCTTTTGGCAAGGCATTCAAAATCTTTCTATTTTTCTCACCCAAAGAATATTCTTTTCCAAGCAATTTAAGATCTTCAATAATGTCACAAAATCTACTACACATCTCATCAACATTTTCAAGAGGATGCATTTTGAAAAATTCATATTGAGAAACAAGCAAAGATTTCTTTTATTCTTTAATATCTTGGTTACCTTCATGAAATACACACAATTTATCCCAAATATCTTTAGCTGATTTACAACCTTTAATCCTACTAGATTCATTTACATCTAATGCATTGTACAATATACACATGGCCTTGACATTCAAAGAAAGGTATCTCTTGTCTTTTTCATTCAATTCTTGTCTAGTCTTTAATCTACTCAAATTGGTGGTAGAGTCAACTATTCTAACTTCATAAGGACCATCTTCTACCACATACCATAATTCAATATAAACGGATTGTAAGAAAATCATCATTCTTTGTTTCCACATGCTAAAATGAGAACCATTAAACATAGGTGGTCTATCAATAGATTGTCCTTCTAAAAAAAGAAACTTTTATGGTTGCCATGATCTTTACTCTAAGCGGTTAAGCTTGATCAAAAGAGACCAAGCTCTGATACCAATTGTAAGTGCCGGTGCAACCCAATGAGTACAAACAATTCACAATGATGCACAAAGATATATCAAATTTAAGCACAATAAAGAAAAACTTAATTAAAGAGAAAGGATAAGAAATGCAAACCAAATATCAAACCAATAGCCTCTTCAATTGATGGCGATGCTAACCAAGATGTACAAGTGAAGGCTCACTCCTTCCTCACCCCAAACACACTTTGGTTGAGCCAAGGAGTTTTACAACAATTCTAGTTAACCCTCAACAGCCTACACTTGAAAGATCACTCACCCAATTAAGAACTATTTTATACAAATGAGGCAACCTTCACCAAGGTTTTACCACTTCAAGTGATAGGTTCACCTTCACCAAGGTTTTACTCCTCCTAGAGAATAACCTTCACTTGAGCAACCTCACAACCCAACTTCCCCAACCCCTTATACAACCAACAAAGAATCTTTCTACTCAAAAATCTCACTTGTAAGCTTGTATTTTGTGTTGGCAAAAGTCTCTTGTCTTCTTGTGCTTTGGGGTATTTATAGAAGGTGAGAAATGGCTTAAAAGGCTCTCTAACGGTCAAATATTAAATGCTGTCAAAACTAGCCGTTGGCCTGTCGGACGTCCGAAACCACCTGTCGGACGTCCGAACCCTGCGTCCAAACACCTGTCAGACGTCCGAACCCTGCGTCCGAACGTCGTCAGAGAGTCATCAAATCTTTGCGAAATTTCTCGGACGTCCGATGCGATCGATGTGCGTCGATGCATGCGTCCGATCCTTCGGGACGTCCGATGCTTCCTCACGAGCGTCCGACAGAGTTTCCTTCTTGATGTTCTTCATCCTTTCGGACGTCCGATAGCTTCCTTTCGGACGTCCCCATGAGTGCCCTGTTTTTGCTTCTTCTTTTGTGCCACAAGAATCTGTTCTAACAAATTGCTCACATAAAAACATTAGCCCAAATCTACATTTTGGTTTGTTAATCATCAAAACCAAGGATTGATCGACCAAGGTCAACAATCTCCCCCTTTTTGATGATGACAAACAAAATGAAGATTTCTTTGATCAAATAAGTTCAAATAAAACTCCCCCTTAGAAAATGCCAACATACAAAGAAATTTCAAAAAATCCTACTCCCCCTTTTGACATCAATCAAAAAGCAAACTCCCCCTTTATTTTCCAAATCAAGACCATATAGAATGACAAAACTTTCATGATACCAATTGTAATTTTTTATAGGGTTCTTGGGAGTTAGTACAACATGATCTAGCAATCCACATGGATTTCATACCTTTTCTCATATTTTTCTTTACATAGCAATCATTTTGCATATGTCCAAATTGGCAACAAAAGTGACACATAATAGAAGTATTTTGCACATAGGTGGATTTAATGCAACTAATTTTCTTACTTCTTATCATAGCAAACTTATTTGTACCTTGAAAAGATTTGCTTTCTTTTGTTTGAGAAAACGTTTGTTTTTCATTTTGGAGAAACTCGTTCAAGTCATTAATTCTTTTCTTTAACACATTTTGTTCCTCCAACATTTTTTCATAAAACTTTGTTTTCTCTTCCAACTTCCTTTTCAAATTATTTTTGCAATCAAAAACACTTTTTTGATTTTTTAAATCATCATTTTCCATTCTCAAACATTTGTTTTCTTGAAAAAGTTTGGATTTTTCTTCCAACAAATCATTTATTTTTGTTTTCAAATCTTTATTTTTAGCATAAGATTTTCTCAAACTTTTATGCATTTTAATCATAAGAATTTTCACATCATCATCTTCATTATCTTCATCACAAGAAGAGTGATAAGAACTTACCTCATCTTCTCCAACGGCCATTAGTGCCATTTGGGTCAACTCTTCTTTTTCTCTTTTTGAATTGCATTCATCCCATGTAATTTTGCAATCTCCTCTTGAACATCTCTTGTTGAAGATCTTCTTGAAACTTTTGATGTGAGGAGTTATATCATTGTCCACTTCCATGATTTCATTACCCATGAAGGATGGGTTATCCCCCACTTGAGATGCTTTAAAAGCTATGCCTCTCTTATACATTCTTGCATTTTCTTCCTCTTGCACTTTGAATTTCAGCTTTAATTCATAAGAGATTAGGGTATCCACAAGAGATTCAATGGACATAGAATTTAAATCCTTTGCCTCTTCTATAGCATTTATTTTATTTTCCCATTCTTTTGGCAAGGCATTCAAAATCTTTCTATTTTTCTCACCCAAAGAATATTCTTTTCCAAGCAATTTAAGATCTTCAATAATGTCACAAAATCTACTACACATCTCATCAACATTTTCAAGAGGATGCATTTTGAAAAATTCATATTGAGAAACAAGCAAAGATTTCTTTTATTCTTTAATATCTTGGTTACCTTCATGAAATACACACAATTTATCCCAAATATCTTTAGCTGATTTACAACCTTTAATCCTACTAGATTCATTTACATCTAATGCATTGTACAATATACACATGGCCTTGACATTCAAAGAAAGGTATCTCTTGTCTTTTTCATTCAATTCTTGTCTAGTCTTTAATCTACTCAAATTGGTGGTAGAGTCAACTATTCTAACTTCATAAGGACCATCTTCTACCACATACCATAATTCAATATAAACGGATTGTAAGAAAATCATCATTCTTTGTTTCCACATGCTAAAATGAGAACCATTAAACATAGGTGGTCTATCAATAGATTGTCCTTCTAAAAAAGAAACTTTTATGGTTGCCATGATCTTTACTCTAAGCGGTTAAGCTTGATCAAAAGAGACCAAGCTCTGATACCAATTGTAAGGCCTGGTGCAACCCAATGAGTACAAACAATTTCACAATGATGCACAAAGATATATCAAATTTAAGCACAATAAAGAAAACTTAATTAAAGAGAAAAGATGAGAAATGCAAACCAAATATCAATCCAATAGCCTCTTCAATAGATGGCGATGCTAACCAAGACGTACAAGTGAAGGCTCACTCCTTCCTCACCCCAAACACACTTTGGTTGAGCCAAGGAGTTTTACAACAATTCTAGTTAACCCTCAACAGCCTACACTTGAAAGATCACTCACCCAATTAAGAACTATTTTATACAAATGAGGCAACCTTCACCAAGGTTTTACCACTTCAAGTGATAGGTTCACCTTCACCAAGGTTTTACTCCTCCTAGAGAATAACCTTCACTTGAGCAACCTCACAACCCAACTTCCCCAACCCCTTATACAACCAACAAAGAATCTTTCTACTCAAAAATCTCACTTGTAAGCTTGTATTTTGTGTTGGCAAAAGTCTCTTGTCTTCTTGTGCTTTGGGGTATTTATAGAAGGTGAGAAATGGCTTCAAAAGGCTCTCTAACGGTCAAATATTAAATGCTGTCAAAACTAGCCGTTGGCCTGTCGGACGTCCGAACCACCTGTCGGACGTCCGAACCCTGCGTCCGAACGTCGTCAGAGAGTCATCAAATCTTTGCGAAATTTCTCGGACGTCCGATGCGATCGATGTGCGTCCGAGGCGTGCGTCCGATCCTTCCGGACGTCCGATGCTTCCTCACGAGCGTCCGACAGAGTTTCCTTCTTGATGTTCTTCATCCTTTCGGACGTCCGATAGCTTCCTTTCGGACGTCCCACATGAGTGCCCTGTTTTTGCTTCTTCTTTTGTGCCACAAGAATCTGTTCTAACAAATTGCTCACATAAAAACATTAGCTCAAATCTACATTTTAGTTTGTTAATCATCAAAACCAAGGATTGATCGACCAAGGTCAACAACCTCCAAAACAATAAACACTTCCCTCACTTAGATGGCCATATCAGTAATATGCTATTTTGTGATAATACTCGAACATACCTATATACTTACCCAAATCTACCATCCTATCGGACCAAGCCCTTTTGCTAACTCAAATAGTCCGTTGAACAAAGAATTTTGGGGCCCAGTTCAGCTGGTGTGGTAAAGTACACACACGGCTTACAGTCATGCACACTTACAATAACACTGGATCAATTATCAACCTTCAACCTCAAACTAAGTCGAGTGTGATAAAGTACACTCTCGACTTAGAAAGCGAGGGACAATTGAAAACACTTCATAATAAAGCACTGGCATAATTATATAAACATCATTTAAGTAATACATAGGCAATTTTAAACACACAAATGTGGAAACACTCACCAAATTCCAAATAAATTACTCTCGAGTCTCGGGTTCACTTTCTGGCTCACAGCTACCCCCTGAGATAAATTTATAACTCCAAAATGAAGATACAATTCGCAGATAATCACTTATCATTTGTTACCTTATAATTTAAACTTATTAAAGTCAAGTTTGTCTTAAAATACAATATATAATATATCCAACCTTTTCTTAAATTTTATCTCGAAACTTATCAACTTTATCATTTTAAACAAAGAAATATACATATTCCAAGTTTATAGTCTTATAAAACGTTTAGCCTAAGATTAAACCATTTTCTATCCAATATTCTAAGATTAAGGCAAATAGACTTTTCATTCTTTCCTTTTTAGATTAAACTAGATTCTAAGTTGCCTATAGTTTAAATCTCGTTTAAATTTTACTAATTTTCCATTTTTAAGTTCTTTAAAATACTCATAAAAAGAGTTTCAAGATGTTATAAGATGCTCCGTATAAATTCACAACCATTTAACCTAAGTTTTCAAAAATTTCATGAGAGTTTAATGTTTCTAAATCTTCAACAAATTCCATCTTTCATTTGTTCAAATATTAGTCACTTAGTATTCATTCTGTTCAACATGAACTAAGGTGAGTAACTCATAATTTCAGCATGTTATTCGGCCAAAATCACATACAAAAGCTGTCATTAGCTATAGCATTCCCCAACTAAATTTTCTAGCAGTGTAACAGTCTAACAATTGTTGTTTTTCTCAAATCCTTCCTTTCAATTTCATGTTCCAACTAAACAGGCAAATCATATTTATTAAGATACAAAGTAGCCTTAAACAGAACATAGAAAATTGGTAGCTAAACTCAAAGGAAAGACTGATCAAACTCTTCCCTCTCACTCGGCCATGATGTAATTCAGTAGCTTGATTCATAGCTTTCCTCCTTATTTGCCTTAGTTTAACTCTACTCATAGTGCTAAACATAGTTACTAAACCACAGAGCAGCCTTGGCTATCATCTATGAAAATTTATAGTGTTGGAAATTGGATGGAAAGCTGTTCAAAGTTGATTTCCTCCCTCTCAGTATCATCGCAGATTGCATCAGCTTTCTTTTACCAAATTTAGCTAGACTTTTCTTAAGTTTGCTAATTTCAAAGGCACCTATCTATTAAATCAAGGGATTAACATATTTTCCATGTGTTCATTAGTAAAAGTTCCAGAATCAGCAACAAGGAGTTGCATAGCCTACTTCATTCCCTCGGCCAACCTACCTACAGTCAATTAAATTCATTCTTCCCTTCAATGTTCACTTTAGTTTCCACCCATTTCTTTCTTGCATGTTGCAGTTAAGAGACCTTTCAACATAGTACAGCTTAATACATTAGCTTAGAGGCTAGAATTTGCAAGGGACATCTAGAGTTTCCTATCTTTTCATCTCGGTTGAAGTTAACAGGTTCCAGCAGGTAGTAACTTAGCAGCTAATATTTCCTCTTAGTTCCTCCCCAGTTTCATATTCTAATCAAATGTACAGAGTATATTGATTCCATCACAAATTATCCTAAGCAAAACAAGGCAGTTTATGACCAGAATTCAAAAGAAAAACTGGATTAAATCTCAGGTCAACGCAAGGCTACAAAATTGATGCATAGCAGCCTGCATCAACTTTTTTCATGCTCATAGTTCCAATTTTCACAAGTTCCTTGATAAGTGAATATTTAACATACATTTTGTACAAGTTTGGCATGAACTTTTGGTATGTTTTGAGAAGATTAAAACCATATTTGAACTCTTTTGGTGCTAATTGCTTAAATGTTGTTTAAGTGTTCAAAACTTGATAAATGAGTGGATTAATGCTTTAATTAGTGATATTTTGAAGGATATTGATATATGAAATTCATGTACGAGATAAAGGAAAAAGTAAGGATCATCTGGAGGATAAAGTGCAAAAGAAACTAGGAGCAAAAATGAAGAAAAAGGGAAGGAATTGAAAATTCTGGAAATTGAAGAGCTCGGATCCGTGTGGACCAAGGGAGATCCGAGCCCTCGTCTGTACTTCTGAAACAGTCGATCCGAGGTCAGTCGATCCGAGCTCGGATCCATGAGAAAAAGACCTCTGATCAGCTAGGAATCGAGCTCAGATCCAATTGCATCCCTCAGATCCAAGGCCTCGGATCTGCATCTCTCCTCTGCAAGTGGCTCAGCCGTTTTTCTTTCTTTTCACACAACTTTCCAGCTATCTTTGATGAGAGAATTCGGTGGCACATGCTTCTGAAGTAAAAAGAAAGACAATGAGTTTGTTTGGATAAGAGTTTATTTGGATGATTTATTTGAGATATTTACTGTAGCACTTTTTGTGATGTGATGTATGTGAGATAAAAAGGTGATTGGGAAGATAAAAAGGTGGTTGGGATTTGTGAGAATAAATTTTGCAAACCAAATAAACTCAGTCCAAACAAACTCAATATGATTTATTGTCAAGTCAAAACAACATTTCTTTTGACTTTCTTAACAAATCTGAGATGTTGGAATATGAGGAGAGAAAAAAGGCACTTTCTACCATCTTTTTATGTAGAAAATGAAGGGGAAGTCAGGGGAACCATACGTAGCTAGTTTTTCTTCTTGTAACATTTTCTCTCTAACTAAGAAGTTCTTGAAGGAGCACTTGGAGACTTCATCTTGGAATTATCTAGTGCAAGACATAGCAGAATTTTGAGAGCTTCACCAACAATTTGGCTAAGTTTTTCTTTATACTTCTTGTACTTGTAACTTGAGATGTTTTCCATTATTGAAGTTATGAGTTTGTTTATTACATCATTCATGAGTGGCTAATTTTCTATATCTAGAGAGTAGATGAAACTTATGGCCAAGTGATATGAATTGAATGTGATTTGCACTTGTTATATCTTGTATTAACTTGTTTACTTGTGCATGATTAATTACTTTTTATTATTTGATCACCAATAACAAGTTTATAGTTGTTATTATTCAATGAGAATTGGTGGTAGCAATGGAAAAACATGAGTAGAACTTGAGTTGTATGTTCATGAGAATAGAAATACATTCAAGTGGATTAATGTACATTTCATGAATTAAGCAAGAGCAGAATTAGTTATTCACCAAAAGATTAGGAGAAACTAAGCTGTTTTAAATCATTATTATCATGAGAATGAGATTTTGCATTTTTGGAAATGAATTCCTGGTTAAACAAGAGTAGTAATAAATGTTAAATTCATTCATTTGGATCTTTTGTGCCATAAGTGGAATCTATATCCCTAGATTCAAGTCTTTAGTGAAATTTTCTCCATTTGTATCTTGCAATTGTTAAATCAGATTGTAGGTAGTAGTTAATATAAATTCTCTGCTCAAATTCATTGTAAGTCTAAATAATAGAGGAAATTTGGACCTAGTACTTGTAGACATTGCTCCTCGTGGGATCGACCCGATTAAATGCCCTAAACTACTAGTTTGGTCTGTATACTTGCAGTCAACGGGTATAAATTGAAATTTAGTTGTACGTATATAAAAGACCCATCAAGTTTTGGCGTTGTTGCCGGGGAACAGTAATATTAGGGTCTAATCATCTCTATTAATTTAGACAGCCTTATTTTTATTAGTTGAGTTGTTTATAGTTAATTTTGTATTTTTATCAATTTTTGACAATTGAATCTGCATAATTTTCTTATTTCTGTTTGTAGTGTATGCACCGGATATTTCGGGAAGTTACACCTTTTAATCCAAAAATTGAGAGGACACTTCGTAGACAAAGGAGGGATACACCACAGTAAGAAGAACAAGAGATTTGGCAACCGATAGAGGAAATCTTAATAGAGCTACCATTTGAAGAAGAGATGGCCGAAAACGAAGCAAATAGACAAGCTCTACGAGATTTTGCTCTATCGGGGACACAAGGATCTCAAACAAGCATAGTAAGATCAACGGTAACTGTTAACAATTTTACGATTAAACCATTACTTATTCAAATGGTTCAACAATCTCAATATAGAGGTAATGCTACTGAAGATCCAAATTCTCATTTGTTAATATTTCTTGAAATTTGTGACACTATAAAACTTAATGGTGTTAGTGATGATGCAATTAAGTTTCGACTGTTTCCATTTTCACTAAGGGACAAGGCCAATGTTTGGTTACAATCTCATCCTCCAAACACTTTTACTACTTGGGCTGAATTAGCTAAGGTTTTTCTTAACAAATTCTTTCCACCTGGAAAAACTGCTAAATTTAGAATGGATATAACTAGTTTTTCTCAACAGGAAGGAGAGACATTATATGAAGCTTGGGAGCGCTATTGGGAATTACAATGAAGATGTCTTCATCATGGTCTCCTTGATTGACTAATAGTCCAAACATTTTACAATGGTCTCATCTATCCGACAAAGACGCATGTAGATGCGGTAGCAGGAGGAGCGTTGATGGGAAAGTCGGCCAAGAAAACTCAACAATTGATTGAAGAAATGGTTGCTAATAATTATCAATAGGCCAACGAACGAGGTAATACAAGGAGAACCGCAGGTATGCTTGAAGTAGATACCTTGAATATGTTAAGTGCAAAGATGGATAATGTGGTTAAGATGCTTAACAGGTAAGTTGGTTCTAGTTCTAACCAAGAAGTAGTTGTTGTGTGTTGTACTAACTGTGGAGGAGATCATGATGATTCTATGTGTTCTAGCAGCGAACAGGTTCAATATCTCAA